>NC_079191.1:275486921-275790135 GCF_029499605.1 Hyla sarda | reverse complement strand
CAATGCAAAAACTAAAAACTTCAGATCATGACGCAAAAAATGAGCCCTCATACTGGCCCATACGTGGAAAAATAAAAAAGTTGTAGGGGTCAGAAGATGACAATTTTAAACGTATACATTTTCCTGCATGTAGTTATGATTTTTTCCAGAAGTATGACAAAATCAATCCTATATAAGTAGGGTATCATTTTAATCGTATGGACCTACAGAATAAAGAGAAGGTGTAATTTTTACCGGAAAATGTACTGTGTAGAAACGGAAGCCCCCAAAAATTACTGTATTGTTTTTTTCTATTTAGTCTAACAATTATTTTTTTTCTGTTTCACTGTACATTTTTGGGAAAATGACTGAAATCATTACAAAGTAGAATTGGTGGCGCAAAAAATAAGCCATCATATGGATTTTTAGGTGGAAAATTGAAAGAGTTATGATTTTTTAAAGGTAAGGAGGAAAAAACGAAAATGGAAAAACCCTGGGTGGCTGAAAAACTGCATCCAAATGGTATGTTTGAAACCACTGTTAAAATGCCAACATGCATACTTTAAAACATTTTTTATTGATATTAACAAATAGAAAAACAATATGAAATAAACAATTGCTGCCATTATAAAACTCGATCACATTGATACAATAAGCTGGGCGTAAGAAAGTGAAAACTCACTTAGTAGACAGAATATTGGCTGATCTATTAAGGCTCAAAAAAGAAGCAAGCACTATGTATGTGCTTATCAATAACAATACAACAGATCAACAACATTGAAAAGGTGTGCAATGTTGGGAGTAGAGAGAGTGAGTTACAAAAGCAAAACGTGACCTTAGAGAGTACATGGAAAAGCATGAGCATTAGTGTCTACCTGAAGATAATTATTGTGTTATGAATAATGAGATTAAAGAAAACAGGCCGAATCTGAAATGACGACATTCTTTTATATATTTTTTTTGTTACCTGTATTTTCTTTTGACTTTTCTTTTTTTTGCATAAATCATGTTTTAGTACCTGCATTTATGGTTCCATTTGTTTAGTGGCTTTTTTCTTTGCCATTTTTTATTACAATAATGCACTTCATATATAGTGGCGTGGCACACATTTTCAACACATTATTTCTTGCTGCTTTTTTTCTGTTTTTAATTTAATTTTATTTATAAAACTTCACAATAGTTATTGTAAGTCGAAACACTTTCTCCTCATGGCAATATTTCTCTTAAAAATGTAAAGACATTTAAAATGCATCAGGACTGCACAGTGGGAACTGACACCAACCCACTTATGTCTAATGAGTTTACCTGGGTGACCTCCTGCATTAGAAGGCTAAAGCGATGAATAACTGTGATAATCAAATGCCCCAAAGTCAAAGGATTCATGGGAAATGTAGGCTGCATTACAGAGCCGACACCATTGCGCATTTGTAAACTAAAATATAGCTTATTCCATGCTTGCCACACCAACTAAAAGAGGTAAGAAAAATGCATACACAAAAACATCCACATTATTCTGTAACAACATCCTTTGCTGTACTATATAAGAAAAAAAAACATTTTCCCAGAATACTTCTTTAAATAGTCAGATTTGATATTATACTTAGTCCAGATTACTTTTTCTAATTGTACATTATAATAATACAATGCTACTGTTTTCATTGTTCATGGACAACTTGTACTTCATGACTGTCTTCATTTGAAATTCATTTATCAGAAGGGTGATCTTTGACTTTTCCATAATGCTAAATTTTTCCATAATTAGGATTTGTTATCATGTATTATAAAATATATCTCAAATAAATAAAAATAATTTTTTTTTTTTTTTTATTTGCTAGCAAATAATTGCGGAGGTTTTTATTTTCCAAATCTATGTTTAGAAATTTTTTTGTAATCCTTGTTCTATATTTCTGAGATAACAAGTTAATGGGATTAACAAATTATGAGCACACTAAGTAATTATTCTATAAAGGCACTAAATGGGGCTATACTCATTACCGGATCCGCAGTGTACTGTACATACCAGTAAGTAAACAAGGATTAAGAAGGTCAATTAATGCCGCGCAGCTGGAAATCCATAACAGAGAAGACCAGAAAAATACATTTAAAATGAAGCAACAACAGGTACGAAGAGCTAGACAAGAAATCAAGGGCACAGTGTTCAATGCCATTTCATTATTATGGTGACTGTAATTGTTCTTCATGCCCACAGCAAATGATTCAAGTTTAAAGAATTTGGGATAATTAAACACATATAAACTGATTCCTAATTCTACATTTTGATCACCTTGTGTCAACATTAGGTAAGATTCAATTTAAAAATCTTGAGATATAGATAGATAGATAGATAGATAGATAGATAGATAGATAGATAGATAGAACATGAAGGGTACAGGCTGATGAAATTCAGGTAATTGATTTTCCATGTAGACAATTGCAAAAGATTCAGCCACACTTTTAATAGAGCGTGAAAAAACTGGGGATTTTATTCAGCACAAAAAATGTTCACAGCACAGATGTTTCGGGTGTCCTCCTGCAACCAATTGCAAGGTTGCGTCAGGCAACCGAAACATCACTGTTGTAAACTTTATGAGGGAAATAAAAGCCACAGTATTTTTCACACTCTATTAAAAGTACTGCTGAATAATATTCTATTGTCTAGTTAGATAAAGATAGATATAGAGGAAGAGAGATAGATAGACAGACAAATAGAAGATAGTTAGATGTATTGATTGATAGATATTAGATAGATAGATGATAGACAGACAGACAGATGATAGATAGAGAGAAAGACAGACAGCCAGATAGACAGTTAGATAGATAGATGGATAGATAAATACAAATATATTACATAGATAGACAGACAGACAGACATATAGATAGATAGATGGATAGATAAATAAACATATATGACACAGATAGATAGATAGATAGAGATAATAAATAGATATAAATAATAGATAGATAGAGATAATAAATAGATAGAAATAATAGATAGATAGATAGCAACAGAAGAATGCAGCAGCACACTGCCAGCACAAGGATATAGGTGAAACATGAACATGCAGATAAAACATGGAAAGCTATACAGCTATGGTGTAATAGATGAAAATGTGAAACTATGAAATAGTGAGGCACTTAGCTCGCAAATTTGTCTCTGCCGGCTGTCAAATAGCTTGGACCGTCCCACCGCGATAAGGTGGCCTCATTGGGACCGACCCTACACTGTGAATATGCCTCTGTGTGAACAGTTCAGTAAGCATGGCAGGATCTGGAACATCCAAGACACCTTATATGTACCTGATAAAGGTGGGTGGGGTGCAAGGCCAACATGGAGGTAGCCACTCCCCCATATGTGTAATACAGACAAAGAATAAGTCAGCCAGCACTTTAGTTGATACCAAACTATTATATGGACCTGGCTTACAGGTGCACGCTACTAGGCTAAATATACAGCAACAGAAGAATGCAGCAGCACACTGCCAGCACAAGGATATAGGTGAAACATGAACATGCAGATAAAACATGGAAAGCTATACAGCTATGGTGTAATAGATGCAAATGTGAAACTATGAAATAGTGAGGCACTTAGCTCGCAAATTTGTCTCCGCCGTCTGTCAAATAGCTTGGACCGTCCCACCGCGATAAGGTGGCCTCATTGGGACGGACCCTACACTGTGAATATGCCTCTGTGTGAACACTTCAGTAAGCATGGCAGGATCTGGAACATCAACAAAAAAACATGGTCTCAAATGGCTGGAGGTGCTCAACCCCAAATGCAGTTGTGCATTTATACTGGGGGAGCAGATCCTGCCCTTGTAGTCCGTTGCTAGGGGCGATCCCCAGCATAAAAATGCATACAATGGAGGATGCCTGCAGCGGACTACATGTGCCACAAAGAATCCTACACCAGATAAACAGTGTGGATGTGTGACAATTAGAATAATACAATACAGAAATTTAGGTGCACTACTGTGGTAGATGTATACAATGACATTGGCTATCCCTCAACACTGATGTTAAAATTGAGACATTCGCCAGTGTATCCTTATATGAAGGACACACCAGAGCCCGCACACCAACGCCAAGGTTTCTCAAATGGCGCGGGACCTAACGCTAACCTACCTGTGCGTAATAAGCAAAAACCAGGGGCCAGTGGCCAATTACAGTAGCACTAGGCCGACATGCAGCCTGCTCCCAGTTCCCTCCAGTGTGACTGAGCACACATACAATGGGAGGAGGGAGAGACAGGCTACAAGCCCCACCCAAGTTGGCTGATATCGGTGCATGGCCTCACAGGTGCAACCTCAATGCTGCCTGGAAAATGTTCAAGGCGCATTAACATATGGAGTGTACAACCTTGGCGTTGGTGTGCGGGCTCTGGTGTGTCCTTCATATAAGGATACACTGGCGAATGTCTCAATTTTAACATCAGTGTTGAGGGATAGCCAATGTCATTGTACACATCTACCACAGTAGTGCACCTAAATTTCTGTATTGTAGGATCTGGAACATCCAAGACACCTTAAGCATGGAGGTAGCATCAGCATAAGGAGAACATATGGTGGCAGTATGAGACAGCCTGGAGCTGGCATCAGCATGAGAACATATGGTGGCAGAATGATACAGCCTGGAGGTGGCATCAGCAGCATCAGGAGTTCTGAAAGTGACCCGGTGACAGAGTGGGGCGGTGGGAGGCAATACCAGTACCGGGGACGAAGGTGGGTGAAAAAAAGGAGAACTTGGCATCAGATTTGTGGCAACAGGCAGGTGGCAGAATCAGAATAGTAGCTGAGGCAGGTAGGCAGAAGAAAACTGTTTGATATGCATTACGTAAAACTTAACTTTACTTTACTTGACTTTTAATTATATTCTTAGCATAATATAAGAATATTCTTATAGGATAAATGTACCCAAAAATTTTATTTTTATTTAACAAAAGGAAAGGTGTGCAAAAAACACCATGTGCCACCTACACAACCAAGTATTGCTGTGATGCAAAAGACCTCTAAAAGGTGGAGGGGAACAACATATGGTCCATTGTAACTGGTGGGGTTAAAAACTTCCCCTGTAAGGCCCTACTCTCACACTATTAATTCCCTTCTTGGCAAGTGTTACTTGCCCTAAAAAGGGCTGCCCCACACAGGAAACTCTCTCTATTTACATCTAAAAACCCTGGGCAGTGTTTGTTGGTGGAAATAGGGAGAAGTTCCTGTGTAAAATGAATAACACTTTCCTCGAAAAGGTGGAAGGGAACAACGTATTGTCCATTGTAGCAGGTGGGGGTAAAAACTTCCCCTGTAAGGCCCTACTCCCTCCCTATTAATTCCCTTCTTGCAAGTGTTAGTCGCCCTAAAAGATGGCCCCACACAGGGAACTCTCGATTTACAGCTAAACTCTCTCTATTTACAGCTGGGAAATGGCAGTGTTTGTAAGTGGAAATAGGGAGAGATTCCTGTGTGGGGCCGCCCTTTTTAGGGAATTAATAATGCGAGAGTAGGGCCTTACAGGACAAGTTTTTACCCCCACCGGTTACAATGAACCATATGTTGTTCCCTTCCACCTTTTAGAGTTGGTGTAGGTGACACATGGTGTTTTTTGCACCTTTCCTCAATGCATATCCTCAATACTTATTTGTGATCTGATGCAGAGGAATTCTTGTCACTGGGCAGCAGAATCTTAAATATGTTTTGCACTATCCATATTTGTGAAGTGTTGGTGTGGCACCACGGTCAATCTACTCTGATGCATCAGGCATTGGTGGGTGGAAATTCTGGCTGATCCATGCCTGATTCATCTTCAAAAAGGTCAGTCTCTCCACATTTTTCATGGACAGACTAGTTCTCCTTTGGGTTAATATGGCCCCAGCCACACTAAACATCCGCTCTGATGGCACACTACTGGCCGGGCAGGACAGCTTTTCCATGGCAAACTCTGCTAGTTGCGACCACAAATCAAGTTTGGCAGCCAAGAAATCCAGCGGATGTTCGAAGTGTGTTGACAGGGTTATGACAAGGTATGTTACCACCTGCTGCTGATGAGTTGCTTCACTATGCGGATGAAGAAAGCCGCTCATCAGCGACTGTAGACTCAGGCTGCTGGTGATAGAGCTGGTACTGTTCCTTCCACCCCAGCCCTCCCCAGCAGCCACGACCGTGGAAGGTGAGCGCAGAGGGCGCTCCGATTCAGACCTGAGAGAGGATGGACGATGGCGCAGATAGGCATCGGCCAACTGACTACGTAGGATGTCTCTGTAGTAGGTCAGTTTGTCCTCCTTCTCAGTGCGTGTAAAAAAGGCCCCTATTTTGTGCCGGTAGCGAGGGTCCAATAAGGTGGAGAGCCAGAAGTCATCCCGCTGCATAATGGTGATAATTCGGCAGTCACTACACAAGCAAGTGAGCATGCATCATGCCATTTGTGCAAGTGACTCGGAGGGACTCCATGCCTTCATCTCCACTGCATACTGTTACGGTGTGTCTAGGTCCTCTGGCTTGTCTTGCTCATAACCCTCTAGCTCCTCTGGCTGCTCCTCCACCTCCTCTCCTGTCAGATGACTAGAAAAACCACCCATTTCACGAAACCTAAACTGTACTCCACTGTCCCCTCCCCCTCCCATTCCAGTTCAGCCCCCACAGGGCTCATATGGCCATGAGATGTAGGTGCCATGTCTCCAGTGCCCTGACCAGCCATCGTTTCCAACTCTTCCGACTTTACCAAGAACAAAATTGTACACCACCTATGTACTTACAGGTTACACTTAATAGAGGACAATACGTTCCACCACATAATCTGTATTACATTAATAGAAGGTGATTATGGCTTTTAGTGCTCTGCTCACCCTAACTCCCTGGCTACTATTAGCTTTTCAGTTTTTGTACACTCCAGTGCTGCAGCACACAGTTGCTGTGTAGTACACCAAAAATTGCACTTTCTTTATCAATCTCTCTTCCTTCCCTAACAGTGCTTCTAGGCTGGATTTGGGCTTGAGGTGAATTATTGCTCTACAAATATTTATCTGTGCAGCACTGCTCTCTGTCCCTCTCTCTCTCTCTCTCTCTGCAATAAAACGCTGATGTGACTGGCCGCAAGATGGCTGCTGATTGTATAGGGCTGTGACATCACAGGAGTGGCTGGCTGCTGATAGGCTGCATGCTGCATGTGATTCAGGGTCATCCCACCTACCCGTCTTGCTGCCTTCCCAGAGCTCCTTGCCCCATGTCCTGACATGTGGAGCCACCATCTTAGATGCCCTGGAGCCTGGACCGCACTAAATATAGTTTAATTAAGCCATTTATGAAATATTCAGATTCATTGCAAAACTAATTGTTCCTGAAATTCATAACAAATTCGGATTCATCAGATTCGATTCCCCATCCCTAATAGTCACCATTATGTTGTCAAAAAAGCATAGGCATGACACACTATTACTGTATAGCATATGTGCTTAATCCTGTCAAATGTTTCTTGAAGAATTGTGCAGTCTCAGTGATGTGCTGGTTATGTGCAGGAAAGTTTGTTGGTTTAGCCATTCTTAAGCTTTTAAACATACCTTCCTAGACCTATAGCACCAGAATGGTCTTTCACAACACCGCCTCCTTTGGGATGTTCCAACGTAGCGGAACTCAACATTAACCATGTTGGCCTGCCTGTACCAGCAAAGTAAACCAGTGACAGACTACTTAATACAGCAGACAAACAATTTTTGGAGCCAGTGTGTCTTTCAGCTGCGGTCTTGGGAGCTAATCAGAGACACCTATCACGTGCCTGTCAGTTGTCACCTGTCACCTACCAGCTGCCAATTCCTCTTTCAGTAATATTCAACAAATTTGTCAGCCAACCAAGTAAACAATCTGTCATGCAATATCTCATATGATCGAAAGTGGTGACAAGAAGCACAGATCTCCTTCCTAGTTTACTTGGGGAGAGAGGGTCTGTGTTTCCTCTAGGTATACCTGTATGAAGATTATACACTACAAATGTATTCCCTTTTCCTTGGACTTTTTGAGTTCTTAAACAAATTAATCAAGTTTTGTCTGCCTCCTTCTCTTTAGATACTTAGAAGGAGTACAATGATAATATTTGCATTATTCTTAAAGAGTAGCTATCATAAACTAATCTGTCCCTAAAACCCTCCAGCATATGTCCCTGACTAACCTTGACACTAATCCTGGCTTTTATTTTGTTCAACCCCCCCCCCCCCCTTTGTACCTCTTTTCTAGGCTTATCAGCCTGCACATTCATCGGTGGTTCAGTGAGGGAGGAAGTGGGCGTGGCCCGGCAGACTAGACGTCATGTGAGGCTTCACAGGGCTGACTTCCGCCCTTCTTCCTGTATGCTGCTCTCACTCTCGGGAGCGCGCATACAGGCTAAGTACAAGGCAGGGACGGCAGCTTCTGTGTCTCCTCCTCCTTGCACGTGCCATATATAGTGGAGGAATGTCGGAGTACAGAGCTGCCGTGCCCTGCATGAAGAAAGTAAAAACATAATACTGTATACATTTATAGTTTGGATGGAATAAATTCTCTATTTTCATCATTATCTATACTGTATTGCTGCAGTTTTACCTAGTAAGCTTATGTAGAAGGTAAAACTGCAGCCTTATAGTATAGATGGTGAGGATAAGTGAATTTGCTTCATCCAAAAATATGCATAATAATTATAACCTGTTAATGAGCGTGCATACCATGCTGGCTCATTACATGTATTGAGCCAGCATGTGTTACGCCGACCGCTCCGGGTCCCCGCTCCTCCCCGGAGCGCTCGTAACATCCTCGCTACGGCAGCGCCCCGGTCAGATCCACTGACCGGGTGCGCTGCGATACCGCCTCCAGCCGGGATGCGATTCGCGATGCGGGTGGCGCCCGCTCGTGATGCGCACCCCGGCTTCCGTACCTGACTCGCTCTCCCTCGGTCCTGTCCCGGCGCGCGCGGCCCCGCTCCCTAGGGCGCGCGCGCGCCGGGTCTCTGCGATTTAAAGGGCCACTGCGCCACTGATTGGCGCAGTGGTTCCAATTAGTGTCTTCACCTGTGCACTCCCTATGTAAACCTCACTTCCCCTGCACTCCCTCGCCGGATCTTGTTGCCCTTGTGCCTAGTGAAAGCGTTCCCTTGTGTGTTCCTAGCCTGTGTTCCAGACCTCCTGCCGTTGCCCCTGACTACGATCCTTGCTGCCTGCCCCGACCTTCTGCTACGTCCGACCTTGCTTTTGTCTACTCCCTTGTACCGCGCCTATCTTCAGCAGTCAGAGAGGTTGAGCCGTTGCTAGTGGATACGACCTGGTTACTACCGCCGCAGCAAGACCATCCCGCTTTGCGGCGGGCTCTGGTGAACACCAGTAGTAGCTTAGAACCGGTCCACTAGCACGGTCCACGCCAATCCCTCTCTGGCACAGAGGATCCACCTCCTGCCAGCCGGCATCGTGACAGCATGCACGCTCAATATCATGTAAATTGAGCAAGCATGGTTTGCACATTTATTTTCATGTATTGAGCGTGCATAGCATGCTGGCCCAATACATGATATTGAGCGTGCATAGCATGCTGGCTCATTACATGTATTGAGCCAGCGTGCTATGCATGCTCAATATCTGGTATTGAGCCAGCATGGTATGCACGCTCAATTTCATGTAGTCAGCCAGCATGGTATGCACGCTCATTATCGGGTATTGAGCCAGCATGGTATGCACGCTCATTTTGATGTATTGAACCAGCATGCTATGCACGCTCAATACATGAAAATGAGCGTGCATACCATGCTGGTTCAATACCTGAAATTGAGCGTGCATACCATGTTGGCTCATTACATGAAAATGAGCGTGCATACCATGCTGGCTAATTACGTGAAATTGAGCGTGCATACCATGCTGACTCATTACCAGATATTGAGCATGCATAGCATGCTGGCTCAATACATGTAATGAGCCTGCATGCTATGCACGCTCAATATCATGTATTGGGTCAGCATGCTATGCACGCTTAATATCATGTATTGGGCCAGTATGCTATGCACGCTCAATACATGAAAATAAATGTGCATACCATGCTTGCTCAATTTCTGATAATGAGCATGCATACCATGCTGTCTCATTACATGAAATTGAGCGTGCATACCATGCTGGCTCAATACCAGATATTGAGCATGCATAGCACGCTGGCTCAATACATGTAATGAGCCTGCATGCTATGCACGCTCAATATTATGTATTGGGCCAGCATGCTATGCACGCTCAATATCATGTATTGAGCCAGCATGCTATGCACGCTCAATACAAAAAAATAAATGTGCATACCATGCTTGCTCAATTTCTGATAATGAGCGTGCCTACCATGCTGGCTCATTACATGAAATTGAGCATGCATAATATGCTGGCTCAATAGCTGATATTGAGCGTGCATGGCATGCTGGCTCAATACATGATATTGAGCGTGCATAGCATGCTGGCTCATTACATGTAATGAGCCAGCATGCTATACACACTTAATACCATGTATCGAGCCAGCATGCTATGCACGCTCAATATCATGTAATGAGCCAGCATAGTATGCATTATTAGGTATTGAGCCAGCATGGTATGCACGCTCATTATCAGGTATTGAGCCAGCATGGTATGCACGCGCATATTCATGTATTGAACTAGCATGCTATGCACGCTGAAAATGAGCGTGCATACCATACTGGCTTATTACATGAAAAAGAGCGTGCATACCATGCTGGCTAATTACATGAAAATGAGCGTGCATACCATGCTGGCTCAATACCTGATATTGAGCGCGCATACCATGTTGGCTCATTACATGTATTGAGCAAGCAAGCTATGCACGCTCAATATCATGTATTGAGGCAGCATGCTATGCAAGCTCAATACATGAAAATAAATGTGCATACCATGCTTGCTCAATTCCTGTAAATGAGCGTGCATACCATGCTGGCTCATTACATCAGCTATTGAGCCAGCAATGCTCTGCACGCTCAATATCAACTATTGAGCCAGCATTGTATGCACACACATTTTCATGTATTGAGCCAGCATGCTATGCTAGGGCGCGCGCGCGCCGGGTCTCTGCGATTTAAAGGGCCACTGCGCCACTGATTGGCGCAGTGGTTCCAATTAGTGTCTTCACCTGTGCACTCCCTATGTATACCTCACTTCCCCTGCACTCCCTCGCCGGATCTTGTTGCCCTTGTGCCTAGTGAAAGCGTTCCCTTGTGTGTTCCTAGCCTGTGTTCCAGACCTCCTGCCGTTGCCCCTGACTACGATCCTTGCTGCCTGCCCCGACCTTCTGCTACGTCCGACCTTGCTTTTGTCTACTCCCTTGTACCGCGCCTATCTTCAGCAGTCAGAGAGGTTGAGCCGTTGCTAGTGGATACGACCTGGTTACTACCGCCGCAGCAAGACCATCCCGCTTTGCGGCGGGCTCTGGTGAACACCAGTAGTAGCTTAGAACCGGTCCACTAGCACGGTCCACGCCAATCCCTCTCTGGCACAGAGGATCCACCTCCTGCCAGCCGGCATCGTGACAGTAGATCCGGCCATGGATCCCGCTGAAGTACCTCTGCCAGTTGTCGCCGACCTCACCACGGTGGTTGCCCAGCAGTCACAACAGATAGCGCAACAAGGCCACCAGCTGTCTCAACTGACCGTGATGCTACAGCAGCTACTACCACAGCTTCAGCAATCATCTCCTCCGCCAGCTCCTGCATCTCCTCCGCAGCGAGTGGCCGCTTCAGGCCTACGACTATCCTTGCCGGATAAACTTGATGGGGACTCTAAGTTTTGCCGTGGCTTTCTTTCACAATGTTCCCTGCACTTGGAGATGATGTCGGACCAGTTTCCTACTGAAAGGTCTAAGGTGGCTTTCGTAGTCAGCCTTCTGTCTGGAAAAGCTCTGTCATGGGCCACACCACTCTGGGACCGCAATGACCCCGTCACTGCCTCTGTACACTCCTTCTTCTCGGAAATTCGTAGTGTCTTTGAGGAACCTGCCCGAGCCTCTTCTGCTGAGACTGCCCTGCTGAACCTGGTCCAGGGTAATTCTTCCGTTGGCGAGTACGCCATACAATTCCGTACTCTTGCTTCTGAACTATCCTGGAATAATGAGGCCCTCTGCGCGACCTTCAAAAAAGGCCTATCCAGCAACATTAAAGATGTTCTGGCCGCACGAGAAATTCCTGCTAATCTACATGAACTCATTCATCTTGCCACTCGCATTGACATGCGTTTTTCCGAAAGGCGTCAGGAGCTCCGCCAGGATATGGACTTTGTTCACACGAGGCGTTTTTTCTCCCCGGCTCCTCTCTCCTCTGGTCCTCTGCAATCCGTTCCTGTGCCTCCCGCCGTGGAGGCTATGCAAGTTGACCGGTCTCGCCTGACACCTCAAGAGAGGACACGACGCCGCATGGAGAATCTCTGCCTGTACTGTGCCGGTACCGAACACTTCCTGAAGGATTGTCCTATACGTCCACCCCGCCTGGAAAGACGCACGCTGACTCCGCACAAAGGTGAGACAGTCCTTGATGTCAACTCTGCTTCTCCACGTCTTACTGTGCCTGTGCGGATATCTGCCTCTACCTTCTCCTTCTCTACTATGGCCTTCTTGGATTCCGGATCTGCAGGAAACTTTATGTTGGCCTCTCTCATCAACAGGTTCAACATCCAGGTAACCAGTCTCGCCAGACCCCTCTACATCAATTGTGTTAACAATGAAAGATTGGACTGTACCATACGTTACCGCACGGAGCCCCTCCTAATGTGCATCGGACCTCATCATGAAAAAATTGAGTTTTTGGTCCTCCCCAATTGCACTTCCGATATTCTCCTTGGACTACCGTGGCTTCAACGCCATTCCCCATCCCTGGATTGGTCCACAGGGGAGATCAAGAGCTGGGGTACCTCTTGTTTCAAGGACTGCCTTAAACCGGTTCCCAGTACTCCCTGCCGTGACCCTGTGGTTCCCCCTGTAACCGGTCTCCCTAAGGCCTATATGGACTATGCTGACGTATTTTGCAAGAAACAAGCTGAGACTCTACCTCCTCACAGGCCTTATGACTGTCCTATTGACCTCCTCCCGGGCACTACTCCACCCCGGGGCAGAATTTATCCTCTGTCCGCCCCAGAGACTCTTGCTATGTCTGAGTACATCCAGGAAAATTTAAAAAAGGGGTTTATCCGCAAATCCTCCTCTCCTGCCGGAGCTGGATTTTTCTTTGTGTCCAAAAAAGATAGCTCCCTACGTCCTTGCATTGACTACCGCGGACTTAATAAAATCACGGTAAAGAACCGCTACCCTCTACCTCTTATCTCTGAACTCTTTGATCGCCTCCAAGGTGCCCACATCTTTACCAAACTAGACTTAAGAGGTGCTTATAATCTCATCCGCATCAGGGAGGGGGACGAATGGAAAACGGCATTTAACACTAGAGATGGACACTTTGAGTATCTGGTCATGCCCTTTGGCCTGTGCAACGCCCCTGCCGTCTTCCAAGACTTTGTTAATGAAATTTTTCGTGATCTCTTATATTCCTGTGTTGTTGTGTATCTGGACGATATTCTGATTTTTTCTGCCAACCTAGAAGAACACCGCCAGCATGTCCGCATGGTTCTTCAGAGACTTCGAGACAATCAACTTTATGCCAAAATGGAGAAATGTCTGTTTGAATGTCAATCTTTTCCTTTCCTAGGATACTTGGTCTCTGGCCAGGGACTACAAATGGACCCAGACAAACTCTCTGCCGTCTTAGATTGGCCACGCCCCTCCGGACTCCGTGCTATCCAACGTTTTTTGGGGTTCGCCAATTATTACAGACAATTTATTCCACATTTTTCCACCATTGTGGCTCCTATCGTGGCTTTAACCAAGAAGAACGCCAATCCTAAGTCATGGCCTCCTCAAGTGGAAGACGCCTTTAAACAGCTCAAGTCTGCCTTTTCTTCTTCTCCCGTGCTCTCCAGACCTGACCCATCTAAACCCTTCCTATTGGAGGTTGATGCCTCCTCAGTAGGAGCTGGAGCAGTTCTTCTACAAAAAAATTCTTCTGGGCATGCTGTTACTTGTGGTTTTTTTTCTAGGACCTTCTCTCCGGCGGAGAGGAACTACTCCATCGGGGATCGAGAGCTACTGGCCATTAAATTAGCACTTGAGGAATGGAGGCATCTGCTGGAGGGATCAAAATTTCCAGTTATTATTTACACCGATCACAAGAATCTCTCCTATCTCCAGTCTGCCCAACGGCTGAACCCTCGCCAGGCCAGGTGGTCTCTGTTCTTTGCCCGGTTTAATTTTGAAATTCACTTTCGCCCTGCCGATAAGAACATTAGGGCCGATGCTCTCTCTCGTTCCTCGGATGCCTCGGAAGTAGAGCTCTCTCCGCAACACATCATTCCTCCTGACTGCCTGATCTCCACTTCTCCAGCCTCCATCAGGCAAACTCCTCCAGGGAAGACCTTCGTTTCTCCACGCCAACGCCTCGGAATCCTCAAATGGGGTCACTCCTCCCATCTCGCAGGCCATGCGGGCATCAAGAAATCCTTGCAACTCATCTCTCGTTTCTATTGGTGGCCGACTCTGGAAACGGATGTTGTTGATTTTGTGCGGGCCTGCACTGTCTGTGCCCGGGATAAGACTCCTCGCCAGAAGCCTGCTGGTCTTCTTCATCCTCTGCCTGTCCCCGAACAGCCTTGGTCTCTGATTGGTATGGACTTTATTACAGACTTACCCCCATCCCGTGGCAACACTGTTGTTTGGGTGGTCGTTGATCGATTTTCCAAGATGGCACATTTTATTCCTCTTCCTGGTCTTCCTTCAGCGCCTCTGTTGGCAAAACAATTTTTTGTACACATTTTTCGTCTTCACGGGTTGCCCACGCAGATCGTCTCGGATAGAGGCGTCCAATTCGTGTCAAAATTCTGGAGGGCTCTCTGTAAACAACTCAAGATTAAATTAAACTTTTCTTCTGCTTATCATCCTCAATCCAATGGGCAAGTAGAAAGAATTAACCAGGTCCTGGGTGATTATTTACGGCATTTTGTTTCCTCCCGCCAGGATGACTGGGCAGATCTTCTTCCCTGGGCCGAATTCTCGTACAACTTCAGAGTCTGAATCTTCTTCCAAATCCCCATTTTTCGTGGTGTACGGCCGTCACCCTCTTCCCCCCCTCCCTACTCCCTTGCCCTCTGGTTTGCCCGCTGTGGATGAAATAACTCGTGATCTTTCCACCATATGGAAAGAGACCCAAAATTCTCTCTTACAGGCTTCATCACGCATGAAGAAGTTTGCTGATAAGAAAAGAAGAGCTCCCCCCATTTTTTCTCCCGGAGACAAGGTATGGCTCTCCGCTAAATATGTCCGCTTCCGTGTTCCCAGCTACAAATTGGGACCACGCTATCTTGGTCCTTTCAAAATCTTGTGCCAAATTAATCCTGTCTCTTACAAACTTCTTCTTCCTCCTTCTCTTCGTATTCCTAATGCCTTTCATGTCTCTCTTCTTAAACCACTCATCATCAACCGTTTCTCTCCCAAACTTATTTCTCCTACTCCTGTCTCCGGTTCTTCAGACATCTTCTCCGTAAAGGAGATACTGGCCTCCAAAAAGGTCAGAGGAAAAACTTTTTTTTTAGTGGACTGGGAGGGCTGTGGTCCTGAAGAGAGATCCTGGGAACCTGAGGACAATATCCTAGATAAAAGTCTGGTCCTCAGGTTCTCAGGCTCTAAGAAGAGGGGGAGACCCAAGGGGGGGGGTACTGTTACGCCGAGCGCTCCGGGTCCCCGCTCCTCCCCGGAGCGCTCGCAACATCCTCGCTACGGCAGCGCCCCGGTCAGATCCACTGACCGGGTGCGCTGCGATACCGCCTCCAGCCGGGATGCGATTCGCGATGCGGGTGGCGCCCGCTCGCGATGCGCACCCCGGCTTCCGTACCTGACTCGCTCTCCCTCGGTCCTGTCCCAGCGCGCGCGGCCCCGCTCCCTAGGGCGCGCGCGCGCCGGGTCTCTGCGATTTAAAGGGCCACTGCGCCACTGATTGGCGCAGTGGTTCCAATTAGTGTCTTCACCTGTGCACTCCCTATGTATACCTCACTTCCCCTGCACTCCCTCGCCGGATCTTGTTGCCCTTGTGCCTAGTGAAAGCGTTCCCTTGTGTGTTCCTAGCCTGTGTTCCAGACCTCCTGCCGTTGCCCCTGACTACGATCCTTGCTGCCTGCCCCGACCTTCTGCTACGTCCGACCTTGCTTTTGTCTACTCCCTTGTACCGCGCCTATCTTCAGCAGTCAGAGAGGTTGAGCCGTTGCTAGTGGATACGACCTGGTTACTACCGCCGCAGCAAGACCATCCCGCTTTGCGGCGGGCTCTGGTGAACACCAGTAGTAGCTTAGAACCGGTCCACTAGCACGGTCCACGCCAATCCCTCTCTGGCACAGAGGATCCACCTCCTGCCAGCCGGCATCGTGACAGCATGCTATGCACGCTCAATATCATGTAAATTGAGCAAGCATGGTATGCACATTTATTTTCATGTATTGAGCGTGCATAGCATGCTGGCCCAATACATGATATTGAGCGTGCATAGCATGCTGGCTCATTACATGTATTGAGCCAGCGTGCTATGCATGCTCAATATCTGGTATTGAGCCAGCATGGTATGCACGCTCAATTTCATGTAGTCAGCCAGCATGGTATGCACGCTCATTATCGGGTATTGAGCCAGCATGGTATGCACGCTCATTTTGATGTATTGAACCAGCATGCTATGCACGCTCAATACATGAAAATGAGCGTGCATACCATGCTGGTTCAATACCTGAAATTGAGCGTGCATACCATGTTGGCTCATTACATGAAAATGAGCGTGCATACCATGCTGGCTAATTACATGAAATTGAGCGTGCATACCATGCTGACTCATTACCAGATATTGAGCATGCATAGCGCGCTGGCTCAATACATGTAATGAGCCTGCATGCTATGCACGCTCAATATCATGTATTGGGTCAGCATGCTATGCACGCTTAATATCATGTATTGGGCCAGTATGCTATGCACGCTCAATACATGAAAATAAATGTGCATACCATGCTTGCTCAATTTCTGATAATGAGCATGCATACCATGCTGTCTCATTACATGAAATTGAGCGTGCATACCATGCTGGCTCAATACCAGATATTGAGCATGCATAGCACGCTGGCTCAATACATGTAATGAGCCTGCATGCTATGCACGCTCAATATTATGTATTGGGCCAGCATGCTATGCACGCTCAATATCATGTATTGAGCCAGCATGCTATGCACGCTCAATACAAAAAAATAAATGTGCATACCATGCTTGCTCAATTTCTGATAATGAGCGTGCCTACCATGCTGGCTCATTACATGAAATTGAGCATGCATAATATGCTGGCTCAATAGCTGATATTGAGCGTGCATGGCATGCTGGCTCAATACATGATATTGAGCGTGCATAGCATGCTGGCTCATTACATGTAATGAGCCAGCATGCTATACACACTTAATACCATGTATCGAGCCAGCATGCTATGCACGCTCAATATCATGTAATGAGCCAGCATAGTATGCATTATTAGGTATTGAGCCAGCATGGTATGCACGCTCATTATCAGGTATTGAGCCAGCATGGTATGCACGCGCATATTCATGTATTGAACTAGCATGCTATGCACGCTGAAAATGAGCGTGCATACCATACTGGCTTATTACATGAAAAAGAGCGTGCATACCATGCTGGCTAATTACATGAAAATGAGCGTGCATACCATGCTGGCTCAATACCTGATATTGAGCGCGCATACCATGTTGGCTCATTACATGTATTGAGCAAGCAAGCTATGCACGCTCAATATCATGTATTGAGCCAGCATGCTATGCAAGCTCAATACATGAAAATAAATGTGCATACCATGCTTGCTCAATTCCTGAAAATGAGCGTGCATACCATGCTGGCTCATTACATCAGCTATTGAGCCAGCAATGCTCTGCACGCTCAATATCAACTATTGAGCCAGCATTGTATGCACACACATTTTCATGTATTGAGCCAGCATGCTATGCACGCTCAATACATGAAATTGCGCATGCATACCATGCTGGCTCGAAACCTGCTATTGTGCATGCATAGTATGTTGGCTCATTACATGTATTGAGCCAGCGTGCTATGCATGCTCAATATCATGCAATGACCCAGCCTGCTAATCACGCTCAATACATGAAAATAAACATGCATAGCATGCTTGCTCCATTCCTCAAAATGAGCGTGCATACTATGCTGGCTCAATACCTGATATTGAGCGTGCATAGCATGCTGGCTCAATACATGCATAACATGCTGGCTCAATAGCTGATATTGAGCGTGCATAGCATGCTGGCTCAATAGCTGATAATGAGCGTGCATACCATGCTGGCTCAATATATGATATTGAGCGTGCATAGCATGCTGGCTCAATACATGCATAACATGCTGGCTCAATAGCTGATATTGAGCGTGCATAGCATGCTGGCTCAATAGCTGATATTGAGCGTGCATAGCATGCTGGCTCAATACATGATATTGAGGGTGCATAGCATGCTGGCTAATTACATGAAATTGAGCGTGCATACCATGCTGGCTCAATACATGATATTGAGCGTGCATAGCATGCTGGCTCATTACATGTATTAAGCCAGCATGCTATGCATGCTCAATATCAGCTATTGAGCCAGAATGGTATGCACGCTCATTTTCATGTATTGAGCCAGCATGGTTGCTTAATTACTGTTAATGAGAGTGCATACCATGCTGGCTCAATACATGAAAATGAGCGTGCATTGCATGCTGGCTCAATACCTGATTTGTTACATGTATTGAGCCAGCATGCTATGCACGCTTATCATATATTGCGCCAGCATGCTATGCAAGCTCAATACATGAAAATGAGTGTGCATACCATGCTGGCTCATTACATCAGCTATTGAGCCAGCAATGCTCTGCACGCTCAATATCAACTATTGAGCCAGCATGGTATGCACATTCATTTTCATGTATTGAGCCAGCACGCTATGCACGCTCAATACATGAAAATGAGCGTGCATACCATGCTGGCTCATTACATCAGCTATTAAGCCAGCAATGCTCTGCACGCTCAATATCAACTATTGAGCCAGCATGGTATGCACACTCATTTTCATGTATTGAGCCAGCATGCTATGCACGCTCAATACATGAAATTGCACATGCATACCATGCTGGCTCAAAACCTGCTATTGTGCATGCATAGTACGTTGGCTCATTACATGTATTGAGCCAGCATGCTATGCATGCTCAATATCATGCAATGACCCAGCCTGCTAATCACGCTCAAAACATGAAAATAAATGTGCATAGCATGCTTGCTCAATTCCTCATAAGGAGCGTGCATACTATGCTGGCTCAATACCTGATATTGAGCGTGCATAGCATGCTGGCTCAATACATGCATCACATGCTGGCTCAATAGCTGATATTGAGCGTGCATAGCATGCTGGCTCAATAGCTGATAATGAGCGTGCATACCATGCTGGCTCAATATATGATATTGAGCGTGCATAGCATGCTGGCTCATTACATGTATTGAGCCAGCATGCTATGCATGCTCATTGTCAGCTATTGAGCCAGAATGGTATGCACGCTCATTTTCATGTATTGAGCTAGCATGCTATGCACGCTCAATATCAGCTATTGAGCCAGAATGGTATGCACGCTTATTTTCATGTAATGAGCCAGCATGGTTGCTTAATTAATGTTAATGAGAGTGCATACCATGCTGGCTCAATACATGAAAATGAGTGTGCATTGAATGATGGCTCAATACCTGACTCGTTACATGTATTGAGCCAGCATGCTATGCACGCTTATCATATATTGAGCCAGCATGCTATGCAAGCTCAATACATGAAATTGAGCGTGCATACCATGCTGTTTCAATACCTGATATTGAGCGTGCATAGTATGCTGGCTCATTACATGAAAATGACCGTACATACCATGCTGGCTCAATATATGTAGATAGATAGATAGATAGATAGATAGATAGATAGATATGAGATAGATATAGATAGATATAGATAGATAGATAGATATGAGATAGATAGATAGATATGAGATAGATAGATAGATATGAGATAGATAGATAGATATAGACGGCTATAGATATATAGATAGATAGATAGATATAGATAGATAGATATAGCACCAGGAGAATAGAGCAGCACACTGCTAGTACAAAGTTAAAGATAAAACATGAGTATACATGAGTGTATAGATAGAACATGAAAAGCTATACAGCTGTAATGCAATAAATGAAAATATGAAATTATGAAATTTTGAGGTACTTAGCTTGCAAATTTGGCGGCCAAATAGCTTGGACTGTCCCACCACGGTAAGGTGACCTCATTCTGGGACGGACCCTACACTATGAATATGCCTCTGTGTGAACAGCTCAGCAGGCATTGCAAGATCTGAAACATCCAAGGCACCTTATATACATCTATTAGAGGTTGGTGGGGTGCAAGAGCCAACATGGAGGTAGCCACTCCCCCGTATGTGTAATACAACCAAAGAATAAGTTGGCCAGCACTATTGATTCCAAACTATTATATAGACCTGGCTTACTGGTGCAGGCTGCTGGGCTATATATATGCAGCAACAGGAGAATACAGCAGCACACTGCTAGCACAAAGCTTGGGACAGTCCAAGCTATTTGGCCGCCAAATTTGCAAGCTAAGTACCTCATAATTTCATAATTTAATATTTTCATTTATTGCATTACAGCTGTATAGCTTTTTATGTTCTATCTATACACTCATGTATACTCATGTTTTATCTATAGCTTTGTGCTAGCAGTGTGCTGCTGTATTCTCCTGTTACTGTATATTTAGCCCAGCAGCCTGCACCTGTAAGCCAGGTCTATATAATAGTTTGGAATCAATAGTGCTGGCCAACTTATTCTTTGGTTGTATTACACATACGGGGGAGTGGCTACCTTCATGTTGGCTCTTGCACCCCACCCACCTCTATTAGGTGTATATAAGGTGCCTTAGATGTTTCAGATCTTGCAATGCCTGCTGAGCTGTTCACACAGAGGCATATTCATAGTGTAGGGTCCGTCCCAGAATGAGGTCACCTTACCGTGGTGGGACGGTCCAAGCTATTTGGCCGCCAAATTTGCAAGCTAAGTACCTCATAATTTCATATTTTCATTTATTGCATTACAGCTGTATAGCTTTTCATGTTCTATCTATACACTCATGTATACTCATGTTTTATCTATAGCTGTTACGCCGAGCGCTCCGGGTCCCTGCTCCTCCCCTGAGCGCTCGCGGCGTTCACCTCTCTGCAGCGCCCCGGTCAGACCCGCTGACCGGGAGCGCTGCACTGACATTTGTGATGGGGATGCGATTCGCATAGCGGGACGCGCCCGCTCGCGAATCGCATCCCAAGCCACTTACCCGTCCCGGTCCCCGGCTGTTATGTTCTGGCGTGCGCGGCTCCGCTCTCTAGGGTGCGCGCGTGCCAGCTCTCTAAGATTTAAAGGGCCAGTGCACCAGTGATTGGTGCCTTGCCCAATCAGTCTAATTAGCTTCCCCCTGCTCCCTGTCCATATAACCTCACTTCCCCTTCCCTTCCTTGCCGGATCTTGTTGCCTTGTGCCAGAGAAAGCGTTAGTGTTGTCCAAAGCCTGTGTTCCAGATCTTCTGCTATCCACATTGACTACGAACCTTGCCGCCTGCCCCGACCTTCTGCTACGTCTGACCTTGCCTCTGTCTAGTCCTTCTGTCCCACGTCTTCTCAGCAGTCAGCGAGGTTGAGCCGTTGCCGGTGGATACGACCTGGTTGCTACCGCCACAGCAAGACCATCCCGCTTTGCGGCGGGCTCTGGTGAAAACCAGTAGCAACCCTAGAACCGTTCCACCGACACGGTTCACGCCAATCCCTCACTGACACAGTGGATCCACATCCAGCTAGCCGAATCATAACAATAGCTTTGTGCTAGCAGTGTGCTGCTGTATTCTCCTGTTGCTGTATATTTAGCCCAGCAGCCTGCACCTGTAAGCCAGATCTATATAATAGTTTAGAATCAATAGTGCTGGCCAACTTATTCTTTGGTAGATATAGATAGATATGAGATAGATAGATAGATAGATAGATATAGATAGATAGATAGATAGATAGATAGATACAAAAATATAGAAGCAGCACACCACAGGTAGAGTTCAAAAGAACGGTGAATTTATTCCATGATGTGAGAGACTACGTTTCTCCAGCCTCACGCTGGCTTTCTCAAGTGCTTAATGAGTGACATATATGAGGCTTAAATAAGCCAACCAATTACAGAGTTTGTGACATCATCACATAGTGATTATCATATATAAACAATGTATAAAACCATAAATTATTAAGACATTGTATACAAAATGTGTTACATAAATACAGATATATGTGTGTCCAGTGCAGACCCACACCTATTTGTCACACGATCGTGACGTGTAATAAAGTGTCCATAAAAAAAGTCCATATTTCTACTATATGTAGAATACCTTCTGAGCCGCTCTCATGACACCATCCTTCCGGGACGCCGATATCTCGTGGTTACAGCTGATTAGGCTTCCAGGATCGAGGTGCGTCATCAAGCGTCTATAGCAACCTCCGAATCATCACGCCAGTCTCGCGATCAGCGAGAAATACTGTGCAGCTTAGCGTCCATAGTAACTTAGACTCGGCCGTGTTCCAGCGCATGCGCACTGGTGATGAGAAAGGAATATTCTGCCAAGCACCTCCGAGGGCGTCCATAGCAACAGGAGCGGTCCCGGATCATCGAGCGCACCGCTGTTCCGATCAGGGAGTGCATCGCTCAGGTAAAGCAACTTACTTCATTACAAGGGAAACAATTAAGCCACATCATTCATACTAGACAAGCACTTCAGGACTTTGACACGGCAATCCCCTGTGTAACGGGTGTAAAGGGACATGCTTTAAAAGGTGTACATCATGGACATGGATAACACCCGCATTGAAAAGGAGATATACCTTCGGCCTAGGCCAGGTCTCATCATCCATATTCTTTCATCCCTTACCCACACAGTTAGAGGGAAGTGTCAATAGAATGTCCCAACATTCGTAGAGTACAAACATACATATGGCACTGTCAATGTTCCCCTTGAATGAAAGAAAGTATCAGGGCGGTTCTCCAAAAGAAGAAGACAGGCAAAAGCAATAGAAAACAGTGTGTGGCGTTTAATACCGGGTTGCTATAGGTGATGACACAGGAATTATCCATTTGAAAATGATGATTTTTCTTAATGTTACAAAGATCGTCTCGGTGAGGATGGCATCATGGGCAGGCTCAGATATCGATAGAATACTGAAATGTAATGGAAACAAATATTAAAAAAAGAAAAACATACATATTACATGTCACTATACAACATACAATAGGACAGTCCTGACCAAACAAGAGGGGCTCAATCTGTTAACGTTTCATCATTTTAGGTAGAACTGTGAATTCTACATTGAGTCCTTTCGGTTTTAAGCTGTCAAGTAAGAAAATCCACTTAAGTTCCCTTGTCTGTAATTGAGTTAATCTGTCACCGCCTCTATTAAGTGGAGGGATATGATCCACTATCATGCATTTTAAATCCGTTTCAACATGACCGGCATCCAAAAAGTGTTTGGATACCGGTAGGTCAACCCGTTGTTTTCTGATCGAGTATCTATGTTGGTTGAGTCTAGTTCTTAGATCACATTTCGTTTCCCCAACATATATAAGTTTACACGGGCACCATAATATGTACACAATATATTCACTTTCACAGGTAAGGTAAAATTTAATAGGATAGGTACGTTGTGTCATTGGATGTGTAAATACACTACCCTTTTGTATGTACCTACAGCTGACACACCTTCTGCAGGGGAAACAACCCTTGGACTGAATTGTTAGGTACTTTTGAGTTTTTTTAGAAGAACTCCCCATAATGTCTGATTTCACTAAGCAATCTTTTAGGTTACGTGCCCTACGGTATGACATTAGTGGAGGCGATCTAAACTCGGGAATGTCAGGATAGCTATCCCGGATTAGATGCCAATGTCTCCTAATTGACTGTGCGATGTTGCCCGAGATTTCATTGTAAGTGGAATGGAATGCGATTGGATTGGTCTTTTTTGCGGCTAGGTGTATGATTACGTTGTCTTTCCATTTTCACCCTGTTCACATGTTGTGATATTACTCTGGTTGGATAACCCCTATCTTTAAATTGTGTTACCATATGATTGATCGCTCGGTCAAATTTTATGTCAGAATCAGTGATCCTGCTTGCTCTTAATAGCTGACTGTATGGGAGAGATGAGATCATGGGTCTAGGATGTGCAGAATTGAATTTAAGTAAGGTATTGCAGTCAGTTGGTTTCCGATATAGATCTGTAGAAAGTTTGTTACCTACAATTGTAACTTCTGTATCCAGAAAGTGAATTTTCTGATCTGAAAAAGTTAGAGTGAATTGTAAGTCAGGGTCAATGCTATTCAGAAAAGTTTTAAATTCTTCTAGCTCACTGATGTTGCCTTTCCAAATGAGGAAGATATCATCTATATATCTCCACCACCCCAGGAGATTCCTGAAGTGGTGGGACACATAGACGTATTCTTCCTCGAAGTCCGCCATCACAATGTTGGCGTACGTGGGCGCCACGTTGCTGCCCATGGCAGTCCCACGTAATTGGAGATAAAAGATCTCATTAAATGTAAATTGTATCGAGGTATAGAGTGAGACTATATCAAATGTCGCAATAATGCAATTGTCTGGGAGAATAATATTACAGATGACAGATAAAAAGTGTATTGTATCCTGCAAGTACGATTTTGTATTAGTGGCCAGTGAGCGCAATACCTTATCAAGAAATATTGAAACATGATTAGAAAGAGAACCCCTGCCGGAAACTATAGGCCTCCCAGGGGGATCAATGAGGCTCTTATGAATCTTCGGCAGGAGATATAATACCGGTGTAATGGGGAACTCTACCAGTAAAAAATCCCTAAGTTTCTTGTCAATGATATTCTTTTCTATAGCTTCACCCAAAATGAGTTCCAACTTCTGCATCATTATTCCTCTCGGATCTCTCTGTAAAATTTTATAAACTTCTGTGTCACCCAATTGTCTCAATGCCTCCCTAAGATACATGCTCCGATCCATGACCACAACCCCACCACCCTTATCAGCGGATTTGATGATGAGGCTGTGGTCATGGATCAGTTCCTGCATTGCCAGAATTTCATCATGTGACAGATTTGGATGTTTGAGGCGTGTTTGTTTTTGTCTAAATGTAGCAAAATCTCTCTTAATACAATCAAAATAGGTAGAAACAGTGTGTGATTCTATAGGTGGTTGAAACTCACTATACCCTGGTAACTCATACTTTTGCGCTCTGGTTCTTACGGTGTCTGAAATGCTTGTGGCCTCCTCTTCTGGGCCGCCCCCTGCGGACGGCATATCCCCTAAAAAAGGTTGCAATGTTTTAGCATGTTGTTTTGCCCCTTTATTGAAGTTGTAGTTATCTCCAGATGCTTCCCCTCCTGTGTGTGTTGGTCTCTGTTGTCGTCTGTTGATGAGATTTTCCCATGAATAAATGCGTCCATTGGCGTAGTCCTGGCAGTCTCTGAACCACTTATGTCGCTTGGTCTCTTCAATCTGGCTGCGTTGCTTAGCAAGAAAATTAGTTTGTTTATCTGACAGTTCACTCCACTCGTCTTCAGTTAGGGTATTTTTAAGTGCACTTTCTACTTCTGACACCTTGGTTTGTGTGTTGGATAGATCCCTCTGGAGAAACTCGATATTCAGTAGAATTAAGTCCATACCATACTTATTAGATATAGCCTCATAACATGCACGGTAATCCATATCATTGGAAAAAGAATTCATCTTGGGCTGCGCTCGCATGCCTCTCGGTATTTTGTGAGTTTTATAATACTCACTCAGAGTGGATAGGTGAAGTTGTATTGATAGAAGCTTCTTAGTTTCCGTCTCATAGTTCCTCCGCAGGTCTATCTTGGAAGGGTTATGTAAAAAAGCTGCGTCCCCAGAGAGACTCCCCAATATACGGTCAGCATCTGTCTTGGTGTATGAAAACACATCAGAGGGCTGTAGATTTGAAGCAGTATCCATATTGCCTTGTAAATCAGTGTCCATATTCGAGTGGAGTGCCCGTTCGCTGACCTTTAGGTAAATATCCAATAAGAACAGCACCTCCAGAAATGTCAAGAAAAAAAGAAATTGGGGTGCCCGCATATTCTGAACCTCGGTCCACTGGTTCCTCAATGCATACAAAAATATAGAAGCAGCACACCACAGGTAGAGTTCAAAAGAACGGTGAATTTATTCCATGATGTGAGAGACTACGTTTCTCCAGCCTCACGCTGGCTTTCTCAAGTGCTTAATGAGTGACATATATGAGGCTTAAATAAGCCAACCAATTACAGAGTTTGTGACATCATCACATAGTGATTATCATATATAAAACCATATGTATAAAACCATAAATTATTAAGACATCGTATACAAAATGTGTTACATAAATACAGATATATGTGTGTCCAGTGCAGACCCACACCTATTTGTCACCCGATCGTGACGTGTAATAAAGTGTCCATAAAAAAAGTCCATATTTCTACTATATGTAGAATACCTTCTGAGCCGCCCTGATACTTTCTTTCATTCAAGGGGAACATTGACAGTGCCATATGTATGTTTGTACTCTACGAATGTTGGGACATTCTATTGACACTTCCCTCTAACTGTGTGGGTAAGGGATGAAAGAATATGGATGATGAGACCTGGCCTAGGCCGAAGGTATATCTCCTTTTCAATGCGGGTGTTATCCATGTCCATGATGTACACCTTTTAAAGCATGTCCCTTTACACCCGTTACACAGGGGATTGCCGTGTCAAAGTCCTGAAGTGCTTGTCTAGTATGAATGATGTGGCTTAATTGTTTCCCTTGTAATGAAGTAAGTTGCTTTACCTGAGCGATGCACTCCCTGATCGGAACAGCGGTGCGCTCGATGATCCGGGACCGCTCCTGTTGCTATGGACGCCCTCGGAGGTGCTTGGCAGAATATTCCTTTCTCATCACCAGTGCGCATGCGCTGGAACACGGCCGAGTCTAAGTTACTATGGACGCTAAGCTGCACAGTATTTCTCGCTGATCGCGAGACTGGCGTGATGATTCGGAGGTTGCTATAGACGCTTGATGACGCACCTCGATCCCGGAAGCCTAATCAGCTGTAACCACGAGATATCGGCGTCCCGGAAGGATGGTGTCATGAGAGCGGCTCAGAAGGTATTCTACATATAGTAGAAATATGGACTTTTTTTATGGACACTTTATTACACGTCACGATCGGGTGACAAATAGGTGTGGGTCTGCACTGGACACACATATATCTGTATTTATGTAACACATTTTGTATACGATGTCTTAATAATTTATGGTTTTATACATTGTTTATATATGATAATCACTATGTGATGATGTCACAAACTCTGTAATTGGTTGGCTTATTTAAGCCTCATATATGTCACTCATTAAGCACTTGAGAAAGCCAGCGTGAGGCTGGAGAAACGTAGTCTCTCACATCATGGAATAAATTCACCGTTCTTTTGAACTCTACCTGTGGTGTGCTGCTTCTATATTTTTGTATGCATTGAGGAACCAGTGGACCGAGGTTCAGAATATGCGGGCACCCCAATTTCTTTTTTTCTTGACATTTCTGGAGGTGCTGTTCTTATTGGATATTTAGATAGATAGATAGATAGATAGATAGATAGATAGATAGAAAGATAGATAGATAGATAGATAGATAGATAGATATGAGATAGATATAGATAGATGTGAGATAGATAGAGATAGATAGATAGAGATAGATATGAGATAGATAGAGATAGATATGAGATAGATAGAGATAGATAGATATGAGATAGATATGATATAGATAGAGATAGATAGAGATAGAGAGATAGATAGAGAGATAGATAGAGAGATAGAGAGATAGATAGATATAGATAGATAGATATAGATAGATATAGAGATAGATAGATATATATATATATATATATAGATAGATAGGTATAGATAGATAGATATATAGATATAGATAGATAGATATAGATAGATATATAGCTAGAGATATATATATATATATATATATATATATATATATATATAGATATAGATAGATAGATAGATAGATATAGATAGATAAATAGATAGATAGATAGATATAGATAGATATATAGAGATAGATAGATAGATAGAGATAGATATATAGATATTAGATAGATAGATAGATATAGAGAGATAGATAGATAGATAGATAGATAGACAGAGATAGATAGATAGAGATAGATAGATATATAGATATATATTAGATAGATAGATATAGAGAGATAGATAGATATAGAGATATAAATATAGATAGACAGATAAATAGATAGATATAGAGATAGATAGATATAGAGATAGATAGAAATAGATAGACAGATAAATAGATAGATATAGAGATAGATAGATATAGATAGATAGCTACACATATTTATATATATATATATATATATATATATATATATATATATATATATATGAGATTATACTTACCTAAATATGATTCTTCCTCCGATGGGGGTGTGGTGCAGATTTCTCCTCTCTTTGTCCCCTCTCTCTCTCTCACAATCTATACTGCAGCTCGAGCTGCAATGAGTAGAAGAGGGAGGTGCAGGGGGGCGGGGATATGTAAAGTAGGCGCGCCGCACGCACACAAGCACTGTGCTCGCTCTCTGCCTGTTTCATATACAGGCAGAGAGCCAGCCGAGGACACGCTTTTCGGACCACGCTGGACCACGCTGCCCGGCCAGCAGTGGTCCGAACGTGCCCTGCGTGAGGGGGGGGGGGGAAATGCTTCCTGGACCATGTAGGGTGACACCTAGTGGCCAGGATTGCAAATGTAAAAAAAGTATGAAAGGTACATTTTTTTTAAATAAAATATATTACAAAGATTGTTATTTATGCATAATCTATATTATATTAAAAGTAATGTTTAATGAGAGTACCCATTTAAGCTTGATTATTCGTGATATGTAGTATGGCCGAGGTCAGACCATGATATAATAGAATTAGTATTAGTATTATGGTGGGAGGAAGGGAAATAATGTCCGAAGACTTAATGAATCATTATTGTCTGATGTGAAAAAGCAATTAGAGAATAATATTCAGTTCTATTTTACAGAACGTTTAACAGAAGATGTAAACATGGGAACCATTTGGTTGCTCATAAAGCTTTTATTAGGCATCAAGAGCATCAAGAAGAAAAAAAAAAGAGCGCACACTTTAACACGTTTAGAAAAGACACTGGAAAGATTTGAACTAGCCAGCCAGAAATGTTCAACAACTTAGAGATATTATGTTCTAACTTAACAAATTGTGGACAATAACCAAACAGAGAGTCCTTGAACAAAGATAAATTACTACAAATATACTAATAAAGTAAGGAGACCAAGTTGCATAGAAAAGTCAAAAATAACAGTTTAGGGCTATGTTCACACACTGCATTGTATTTACGGCCGTTTTTAGCCATATGACTTTTTTTCCCATAATTGTCTTATAAAACTGTTTTTGTATGGTGTGTGGACATGACATAATATAAAGTTCTTTAAGAATTTACTTAGTGATACAAAAGAAATTATGTCATAGAAAACTTTGAATTATTTTTGGAGGCGGGTTTCCCCAAAATTATTCTTTATTGGATCTCAATAATAAGAAATCACTTGAACAATTTTGGAGGTTAGAAACAAAATGAAATTGAACAAAGTATATGGCCCGGAAGAGTTTATAATAGGGTATTATTTAAAATCTATAATATCTTGTGCCCATTTTTAATAAATGTTAAAATGATATTTTGAGCCAAGGAATGTATAGATGTTTTGGTTACAATATTTCCAGAGCTGAAGAAAGATGGCACTTTATAAATTATAAATATATTAAATTAAAATAAATTAGGCTGATTTCCTCATTAACTATAGATTAGTAAATACTGACAATGATCTCAGATAACAGATCGAATAGCTTCACAAGGTATATCATAGGCAGAGATCAGACAGGCACCTGTTAAAGGAGTTTCCCAGTCTCTGTAAAAAAAAAAAAAAAAAAAAAAAAAAAGATTTTACTGTCATTATCAATGGCTTAAGGTGGCCTGGTCAAACCATTTTAACAGTTAAAAAATTTGAAAACATTTTTATAAAAAAAAAAACTTTACATAACTTGTAAAACAAGAAGTACAACAGTAAGTACAGTGAGTAAGTACATGTCATAAAAGGCAGGGCAATAAATGTACAGTGAAGTTCTGGGTGTAAAAGTGACAGTTTTATAGAACACTTATTCGCTACTGACGTCTTGTATAGTAAGAAACAGCTATGAAAATATATCAATAATATTTATCCAACATAAGCATCTCTTCATCTGAAAAATCACAAACTGAATAACAGTTACATGTATGTTTGCATCTGGAAACAACTAAATAAGTGCAACATGTAAGAAGAAACAACAACAAAAATTAAAAACCTCTTTACAGTTAGGGTGCTTTCACACTATAAAAATGCACCCGTTATGAACGCACATTATAAAAAGAGGGGAAATCGGCAGTTATACGGTCGGTACAAAATCACTAACGGCTATTAGAAAATACCATTATAGTCTATGGAATTTTTCTAATAGCCGTTTAACCCATTATCGCCTGTTATTAATAATGGACGTTATTTTGTGATGGGCGATAGTAACGGGAGAATTAGGGTATGTGTATCTGGTTGTTTTGTTGTTGTGTTTTTCCCTCTGGACCCTCTCTATCAGCAATTTTTTTTAAAGACTGAAACCTTTTTTAATATCAGCAAAATCCTGAGTTTATTTTCTGTTATTAAAAAAAAAAAATTGCTGAAATAAAAATGAAAACTTTTTAAATTTTGTTAGTTGGACCTACCAGTACTTAAAAGACATCTGCAGTGGACAACACTTATCCCCTATCCACATGATAGGGGATAAGTGTTTGACCGCAGGGGGGTCCGAACGCTGGAACCCCTCACGATCTCCTGCATGGGGCCATGGCTCTGCCGTGGCTCTCACGTGCAGGAGGTGTGGTGGCTGCAGCATGATGCGGCAGCCAACACGCCTCCTCCATGTAACTCTATGGGAGAGGCGGGGAGGCAGCGTTCGTGCCTCCCCGCCTCTCCGATAGAACTGTATGGGGACAGGGCTGGGAGGGGGCGTAACCATCGACCTCTCAGGTCAACGCTACATGCATTAACACTCACACTGAGTGCTGATGCCTGGGCCCCGTTTAGGAGATTGCGGGGGGTCCCAGCGGTCGGACCCCCCTGCAATCAAACACTTATCCCTTTTCTGTGGATAGGGTATAAGTGTTTTCCACTGCAGTTGTTCTTTAAGATTGGGATGGAGAACAAAGGAAAATATTGTGAGATGCTTTAAAATTGTTATATTTAAAGTGCATGGGGAGAGAAGTTGTAAGGAAGGGTTCACACATGTCTGACCTAAATCTTGGCGCAACTGAGGCCACAACTGATGACTCGACATCAGTTGTATGGCATCCAGTGTCCATTGTTTCTGAGCAACAGAAAGCGGAATGCAGCAAGCTGCATTCGCCTGTTCGGTGCCCTTCGGCATGTCCAACATCCGGCGTCGAAATTGAGACACTGGATGATTGTGAACTTTCCCATTCAAATGAATGGGATCAGTTCTATCATCAGTTTCCCTCGGGTGCACTTTGGAGGGATACTATGCTGGTTGCCGGACATATGTGAACCCAGCCTAATAACATAGCACTCATCCGATTGGATGCAAATGTGAAGATTTTTTTACTGATGAGACTAAAACACAAGGGCTCACTAGAGCTCCTGGGCATGGCGATGGCTCAGTTTTGTTGTATCATAGCTTGGTTACGCCTACACCTCATGACAACAGGTAAGCAAACCTACTGTAACTAACCAGCCTATTCAATGTACTATAGAGACAAAAAGACAGGAGGAGCGCGATCCTAGTGAAATACCATTAAAATGTCTTGCATGTCTTGATAAAGAGCTCGGTCCGAACTAGAAACGCATTGAAAGTGCTTTTTAATCTTTTATATCTACCATGATGGAATAAAGAAAACCTTTTAGTGGGAGAAGCACCTGGTTTTGGAGAAATTCTTTCTTTTTTTGCTACCAAGTTCTATAACTAGCCTATTCGGCTCTGCCCTCAATAGGAGGAGCTAGGAAAACAGCACAAGATATATCGATCAGCAGGACCTGGAATGATAAAAATGGTAAAGAAACAGCATACAAAAAACACATGCAAAAAGGAAAGGTGAGTTTCTGGAAAGGTCACCAAAAAACAAGTTCAGTTCATTGTGTTCACTCAAACCTAAAGGACCTGTGGCTCACAACTTAGAGATTCAGTGAGCTTCTGCTTGCAATAGTCTGATATGCATATCCATTCCAAGCAGAGGGTCTTTTACAGTAGTGATGCCAGCTCACCGAGGAACATCTTGAAACCAATAAACCTAATCTGGTGAGCCGAAGATGCTCCCCTAATCTCAGGTCTGATTGTGGACCCCATGTGAGACACGCCATGTCAGACAACAGACAACATAAGGTGTGCGGCAGGTTACAAAGTCTTTGATGTAAATATGTATGCCTCCAATCACACATTTTTTTCCTGTCAGAAAAAACTTGCATTTAGCGCATCTGCTGCATCTGTGGTTAATCTCCAGGGTGGTTGTATCCAGCCAAGTTTGTAGTTGCTTGTTGTGAGTAGTGTTGCTCGCGAATATTCGCAATTAGAATATTATTCGCGAATATTGCATATTCGCGAATTCGCGAATTTCGCGAATATTGCGCTATATATTCGTAATTACGAATATTCGTTTTTTTTTGTTTTTTTCTTCACAGTAAACATCACAGTGATCACCCCTCTCTGCTTCCAGCTTGTGTGGTGTAAAGAAGGCTCTAATACTACTGTGTGAGACTGGCATGTGAAAATTCGCATATACGAAAATTCGCATATGCAAATTTTCACATATGCGAATTTTCGCGTGTGCTGATTTCCCATATGCTAATTTTCACATATGTTAATTTTCGCATACGCGAATTTTCGCGTATGCGAAAATAAAACGAATATAACGAATATGCGAATAATAGCGAATATATGACGAATATTCGTCCATATATTCGCGAATATTCGCGAATTCGAATATGGCCTATGCCGCTCAACACTAGTTGTGAGTTGTTTTAAATTTTAACCTCACAAGTTGATTTTCTTTTGCTGTGCTCCTTCAGTATGCCAAGTGCAAGATCCTTTTACATGATGTGCCAGGGCCGGAAAATGGACTTACGAATCTCAGAAGCCATATTGTTATACTTGAAAGAAAACATGAATTCTTTGAAAACTGGTTTATGGTCACATTTACTTTAATTTACTGAATCTGAGTTTATTTTCATGGCATTTTCTAACACATAAGTCAAATCACAGAGCTCCTCCGCTTATTCTCTAAATTCAGCAGGATCGCTATTCACCTTCTTGAAATGTAGGAACTGGCTGTAGGGGATGGCTTGTTTTGTGTGGTCAGGATGAAAATAATTATAATAATTATAAAAGGTACATGAGAGGAGCTGTAGGTTTCCTTTATCGTTTTGCTCTTACTTTGCCATCCACAAAACTAACCACAACATCTAAAAATGTGCGGCTTGAAGGACAGAAGGCAGACATAAAGAGCAGATTCATTTAGTTCTGTTCATTTAAGTAGTATACAAAATTTTGGAAGTCCGCATATACAAACTTTTGACATATCAGTACGAAATGTCAGAAGCTTGTTGAAATTATAGTTACAGTTTAAATCCAAAGACAAGACTGAAAATATTTTCCAATGAAAAAAGTGCGATCAAAATGAGTGTTTGTGTTAATCATATTTTTTTACATTAACTAAATTAATTATTTTATTGTCTAAATTAATTAAAACATTGAAAGAGTTTGTGTGTTATGACGTTCGTGTATTATTATAGCAAACTCTGAGAAAATGTACTGCAATATGGAGAAACATTTAAGGTTAAAATGTTGTGCTAAAAATCCATGACAAAATCACAGAGATACACATAAAAAGTACAAAAACCACACCAAATGAACACAGCCTGAGGAAGACTTTATGAGACCTTATTATTAGGATAATTTACTGTTGTGTCGAAGAAAACCCTTAATAAAATTACTTGGTTGAGGCAAAACTGTGAGTTTCAGTTTCTATCAATAATTATTTCTGGTTAATGAGAAATTTACAGAATTCATCTTCAATATATATATATATATATATATATATATATATATATGTATATATATATATATATATATATATATATATATATATATATATATATATATATATATATATTAGTAATTCCAAGCGAAAGAGCCAGCAAAGACCCCCTCTGTATGTGCACGTGGTCAGCCAACTGGCAGGTCAGCAGTCCATAAATATGCAATCTCCACCACAGCACAAATAATCAGAGGTCCAGGATCAAGTAGAAAGGCTTCCAAGTTTATTCACACCATAAATGTGATAGCGGTGCAACGTTTCAGCAAACTGCCTTTGTCAAGCATACAAATCATACAAAAAGCGAAACTTAAATACATCAAGGTGCTTTCTGATAGGTTTACAATCAGCTGTGATACATTGTGATTAATGATTCCATCCAACCCTCTAAAGGTGATTGGTTCTCATGTGTGACATCATCACAACAAGCAATGACTACTGCAATAAAGTGCATATTCTCACTCTAGTGACCATACAATAGTTAGTAAATGAATAGGAGGGAGTGTACATGGCATCAGAATCATAACCGGCTCTATTGATTGTCACTAACTATCGTATAAGTACTTACGATCATTCCGTCCCTCCATGTGTCTATATGTTTGTAAACAAATGTATTGCGGCTGCGCGAAATCGTACCTGCCGCGGCTCTCGTATCGCGAGTTCCACTGTTACTATGCGCATGCGTGGACCCATGTAACAAGGACACTATGGTTACCACAGACGCTTGCTATTGCGGCTGCGCAAAAGCCACAGAGCGATACGCTCTTCTTTCGGTACAATACTGGATCGTGTGTTCCCAACCCAATGCACATGCGTCAATTCAAGGCGCAGCGCATAGGGTGCCAGGTTACCAACACTGATCAAACCTAGTGGAGTACGGGGAGTAGTAATCTATAGATGAATAACATAGCAACGTGTGTGTCAATATAAAAGTACAAAAAATACAATACAAAAATGCAGGCGGATAATAGTGATAAAATTACATTAATAGAAATATTGTAGAGCATGTGAGAAAAACTGTCTCAATTTGATTGATGCCATGTGGATCACTCCCTCCTCTTCTTACATAGTGTCAATGTGACATCCTATAAGTGATCTAAAATATAAAATATAGAAAAAAGGGGTTAAAAACACTCATGGCCATTCCTAGCACATATTCGATGTATATAATAAGAACTATACGGTTCTCTTTTTTTCCTTCTTTTTTTCCTTCTTTCACCTCTTGAACCGTATAGTTCTTATTATATCTATCAAATATGTGCTAGGAATGGCCATGAGCGTTTTTAACCCCTTTTTTTCTAAATTTTATATTTTAGATCACTTATAGGATGTCACGTTGACACTATGAAAGAAGAGGAGGGAGTGATCCACATGGCATCAATCAAATTGAGACAGTTTTTCTCACATGCTCTACGATATTTCTATTAATGTAATTTTATCACTATTTTCCGCCCGCATTTTTGTATTGTATTGTTTGTACTTTTATATTGACACACACGTTGCTATGTTATTCATCTATAGATTACTACTCCCCGTACTCCACTAGGTTTGATCAGTGTTGGTAACCTGGCGCCCTATGCGCTGCGCCTTGAATTGACGCATGTGCATTGGGTTGGGAACACACGATCCGGTATTGTACCGAAAGAAGAGCGTATCGCTCTGTGGCTTTTGCGCAGCCGCAATAGCAAGCGTCTGTGGTAACCATAGTGTCCTTGTTACATGGGTCCACGCATGCGCATAGTAACAGTGGAACTCGCAATACGAGAGCCGCGGCAGGTACGATTTCGCGCAGCCGCAATACATTTGTTTACAAACATATAGACACATGGAGGGACGGAATGATCGTAAGTACTTATACGATAGTTAGTGACAATCAATAGAGCCGGTTATGATTCTGATGCTATGTACACTCCCTCCTATTCATTTACTAACTATTTTATGGTCACTAGAGTGAGAATATGCACTTTATTGTAGTAGTCATTGCTTGTTGTGATGATGTCACACATGAGAACCAATCACCTTTAGAGGGTTGGATGGAATCATTAATCACAATGTATCACAGCTGATTGTAAACCTATCAGAAAGCACCTTGATGTATTTAAGTTTCGCTTTTTGTATGATTTGTATGCTTGACAAAGGCAGTTTGCCGAAACGTTGCACCGCTATATATATATATATATATATATATATATATATATATATATATATATATAGAATGGGTAATATTTTAGTTCATGGTAAATATTTAATTTTATGAGAAAATATTATGGAGATAAGGATATTAATTCCATAAAGAATTTTTTTTGTATTAAATTTTTTTCTTCCTTATCTACAGTAAATTGATTTATATTAAATAGAAAAGACACACACAGTTTGAATGGTCTTTAAAAGGGAGAGGTATTTTTAGGGAAAATGTTAATAGGGAGTAAACAAATTTTACTACAAAATCTACGATGAAACAAAATATATAATTTTTGGGGCTAAATTGAAAAAAGCCAATTTATAAACTTTGAGGATTCTGTTTCTACACAGTGTACTTTTTAGTAAAAAAGACACATTACCTAAATTCTGTAGGTCCATATGATTAAAATGATACCAAATTTAAAAAAAATTATTTTACTGCTTTTAAAAATTATAATTTTTGTATGAAAATAAGTATGCTTAACCCCTTAAGGACATGTGCCATAAATGTACGGCGCTGCATAACACCTCTTAGCGCACAACGCCATACATTTACGGCACGGCTGTGATATGAGCGCAGGAGATGCGCTCGCTTCATTCCCAGCGGTTTCCGGTGACTGTCAGCAGCGGACCCGCCGGTAATGGTGAACATCACACTGATGTCTGCCATTAATCCCTCAGGTGCCGTGATCAATACAGATCACAACATCTGCGGCAGTGCGGCACTTATAATGGCTGATAATGGGGATCAGATCAGCCAAGATGGCAGACGGAGGTCCCCTCACCTCCTCCGTCCATCTCCCGGGGTCTTCTGCACTGATCTGCCTTCCAGCAGACCAGAGCAGAAGATTGTTGATAATACTGAACTTTGCTATGCCCTATGCATAGCACTGAACAGTATTAGCAATTTAATGATTGCTATAAATAGTCCCTTATGGGGAATAAAAAAAAATGTAAAATAAATAAAAAAAAAGGAAAAAAAAAGTGAAAAATCCCCTCCCCCAATAAAGTTTTAACCACCTATTCTCCCCATATTAATACATAAAAGCATAAAAAAATAATAATAAACATTTGTTATCGTTGCGTGTGTAAATGTCCGAAATAAAAAAATATAATGTTAATGATCCCCTACGGCTAACGGCGTAAACGTAAAGAAAAGGTCAAAAAATTCTGCTTTTTTGTTGCATCAAACTGCAATTTTTTTTTTATAAAAATCGATCAAAAAGTCACATATATGCAAATCTGGTACCAAAACAAACTACAGATCATGGCGCATAGAATAAGCCATGACAAATCCCTGAATACGGTAAAATAAGAAAGTTAGAGGTGGTCAAAATGGGGCAATGTTAAACATACTGATTTTGTGAAAAAAAGTTTGAGATTTTTTAAAAGCAGTACAATAATAGAAAATTATGTAACCATGGGTATAATTTTAATCATATTGACCCAGAGAATAAAGAAAACATGTATTGTTTACCGCAAAATGTACAGCGCAAAAATGAAGCCCCCAAATTAGCAAAATTATGATTTTCGTTTAAATTTCCTTACACATACATTTTAGGGTAAAATTTGTGATGTCATTACAAAGTACAACAGGTCACGCAAAAAACAAGCCCCCATATGGGTCTGGTAATTGGAAATATAAAAGAGTTATGAATTTTAGAAGGTGAGGAGGAAAAAACTAAAACGCAAAAATAAAATTGGCTGCGTCGTTAAGGTGAAAAAGGGTCCTTAAGGGGTTAAAGGGGTACTCCGGTGGAAAACTTTTTTTTTTTTCAACGGGTGCCAGAAAGTTAAACAGATTTGTAAATTACTTCTATAAAAAAAAATCTTAATTCTTCCAGTACTGCTGAATACTACAAAAGAAATTATTTTCTTTTTGGAACACAGAGCTCTCTGCTTACATCATGACCACAGTGCTCTCTGCTCACACCTCTGTCCATTTTAAGAACTGTCCAGAGTAGGAGAAAATCTCCATAGCAAACATATGCTGCTCTGGACAGTTCCTAAAATGGACAGATATGTCAGCAGAGAGCACTGTGGTCATGATGTCAGTAGAGAGCACTGTGTTCCAAAAAGAAAATTTCCTCTGTAATATTCAGCAGCTAATAAGTACTGGAAGGATTAAGATTTTTAATAGAAGTTATTTACAAATATATTTAACTTTCTGGCACCAGTTGATTTAGAAAAAAAAATTCCACCGGAGTACCCCTTTAAAATTTTTAAATTGTCCTCTTCTGACCCCTTTTATTTCTTTTGTGCAGGGCTGTATGACGGATGATTTTTTTTTATTGTAATGTTTAATTTTTATTGGTAAAAGTGTCAAATAAATAATAAAAATGTTTAGAAAAAGAAATATAAAAGTCCCCCCCTAATAAAAATCACCCCTCCTTTCAATTTTACAATAAAATAAATAAATAAATATATATACTGTATATATACCAAATGACAAAATTGCTGATTTTTGGTCACAGCATGAACCAGAAAAAATGTATAAAAAAAAAATCAAAAAGTCCCATCTAAACATAAATGGTACCAATAAAAATGACCCCAATACAGCCCTCTAGGGGAAAAAAAAAAAAAAAGGATTAAGATTTTTTAATAGAAGTTATTTACAAATAAGTTAAATTTTCTGGCACTAGTTGATTTAGAAAAAAAAAAAAAGTTTTCCACCGGAGTACCCTTTTAAAATTTTAAAATTGTCCTCTTCTGACCCCTTTTATTTCTTTTGTTCAGGGCTTTTTTTTTACAAAAAAAATAAATAGATATATACTGTATTTATACCAAATGCCAAAATTGTTGATTTTTGATCACAGCATAAACCAGAAAAAATGTATTTAAAAAAAATCAAAAAGTCCCATCTAAACAAAAATGGTACCAATAAAAATGACCCTCATACAACCCTCTATGAAAAAAAAAAGTTACAGGGATAAAAATGGGTCAATTTTAAGCAAGCTGTTTTTTTTTTTTTTTTTTTTTTTAAAGTAGTACAATAGTAGAAGAGCTATATAAATGAACTACATAACACTTTATTTGTATTGGCCCACAGAGAAAACATTATATGTCAGTTATCTGCATAAAAGCAGCATATGCATATTTTCTCTACTCTGGATAATTCTTAAAATGGACAGGTATGTCAGCAGAGAGAACTGTGCTCGTGATGTCAGCAGAGAGCTCTGTGTTCCAAAAAGAAAATAATTTCCTCTGTAGTATTCAGCAGCTAATAAGTACTGGAAGAATTAAGATTTTTTAAGAGAAGTAATTTACAAATCTTTACAGTTGTAATTTACAACTTTCTGGCACCAGTTGATAAATAAAAAAAGTTTTTCACCGGCGTACCCCTTTAACCCCTTAAGGACTCAGCCCATTTGGGCCTTAAAAATGTACTCCCGTGGAAAACTTTTTTTTTTTTTTTTTTTTTTTTTAATCAACTAATGTCAGAAAGTGAAACAGATTTGTAAATTACTTCTATTAAAAAATCTTAATCCTTCCAGTACTTTTAAGGGGCTGTATACTACAGAGGAAATGTTTTTCTTTTTGGATTTCTCTTATGTCATGACCACGGTGCTCTCTGCTGACCTCTGTTATCCATTTTAGGAACTGTCCAGAGCAACATATGTTTGCTATGGGGATTTTCTCCTGCTCTGGACAGTTCCTAAAATGGACAGCAGAGGTCAGCAGAGAAAACCGTGGTCGTGACATAAGAGAAATCCAAAAGAAAAACATTTCCTCTGTAGTATATAGCCCCTAAAAATTACTGGAAGGATTAAGATTTTTAACAGAAGTTTTCCACGGGAGTACCCCTTTAACCCCTTAAGGACTCAACCCATTTTGGCCTTAAGGACTCAGACAATTTAATTTTTACGTTTTCATTTTTTCCTCCTCGCCTTCTAAAAATCATAACTCTTTATATTTTCATCCACAGGCAAGTATGAGGGCTTGTTTTTTGCACGACCAGTTGTCCTTTGTAATGACATCACTCATTATATCATAAAATGTATGGCGCAACCAAAAAACACTATTTTTGTGGGGAAATTAAAACGAAAAACGCAATTTTGCTAATTTTGGAAGGTTTCGTTTTCACGCCGTACAATTTATGGTAAAAATGACGTGTGTTCTTTATTCTGAGGGTCAATACGATTAAAATGATACCCATTATTACATACTTTTCTATTATTGTTGCGCTTAAAAAAAATCACAAACTTTTTAACCAAATTAGTACGTTTATAATCCCTTTATTTTGATGACCTATAACTTTTTTATTTTTCCGTATAAGTGGCGGTATGGGGGCTCATTTTTTGCGCCATGATCTGTACTTTTTTTTGATACCACATTTGCATATAAAAAACTTTTAATACATTTTTAATACATTTTTTTTTATAAAATGTATTAAAAAAGTAGGAATTTTGGACTTTTTTTTTTTTCGTTCACGCCGTTCATCGTACGGGATCATTAACATTTTATTTTTATAGTTCGGACATTTACGCACGCGGCGATACCAAATATGTCTATACAAAAATTTTTTACGCTTTTTGGGGGTAAAATAGGAAAAATCGGACGTTTTACTTTTTTATTGGGTGAGGGGATTTTTCACATTTTTTTTTACTTTTACTTTTACATTTTTTTACATTGCCATTGCCGGCGGGTCCCTGGCTGCGATCAGCAGCCGGGATCAGCCGCGCATGACACGGGCATCGCTCCGATGCCCACGGTTATGCTTAGGACGTAAATGTACGTCCTGGTGCGTTAAGTACCACCGCACCAGGACGTACATTTACGTCCTGCGTCCTTAAGGGGTTAAGGACTCAAACTATTTTATTTTCACGTTTTTGTTATTTCCTCCTCGCCTTAAAAAAATCATAACTCTTTTATATTTTCATCCACAGACTAGTTTTAGGGCTTGTTTTTTGCATGACCAGTTGTCCATTGTAATGCCATCACTCACTTTACCATAAAATGTATGGCGCAACCAAAAAAATACTATTTGTGTGGGGAAATGAAAAAGAAAACCGCAAATTTGCTAATTTTGGATGGTTTCGTTTTCACGCCGTACAATTTACGCTAAAAATGACATGTGTTCTTTATTCTTTGGGTCAATAAGATTAAAATTATACCCATGATTGCATACATTTCTATTATTGTAGCGCTTAAAAAAAATTGCAAACTTTTTAAACAAATTAGTACATTTAAAATCCCCCTATTTTGAAGACCAATAACTTTTTCATTTTTCCGTATAAGCAGCAGTATGCGGGCTCATTTTTTGCGCCGTGATCTTTACTTTTTATTGATACCATATTTGTTTATATAAAACTTTTAATACATTTTTTATCAATTTTATTTGGAATAAAATGTTATAAAAAAAAAGCAGATGTCGGCCATTACCGGCGGGTCCCTGGCTGCTATCAGCAGCCGGGACCTGCCGCGCATGATTCGATGCTCACGGTTATGTATAGCACGTAAATGTATGTCCTGGTGCGATAAGTACCACCTCATTAGGACGTACATTTACGTCCTGCGTCATTAAGGGGTTAAGGGTGAACTGTGCCTTGCTAAACACTCTTTCTTATGAAATATTGGGCAAGTTATGGTCAATGGTCTAATCTGGTGGCCCAGAAATCTGAGCTCATGGTGTCTGTCAGAGAAAGGGCATAGCTTAGATATGCATCAACCTGACTGTTCAGGTGGTGGTGTAGATCCCTTTGGTGACAATTCATGTCAGAGTGGAATAGTGGATGTAAAAACTTTGTCATCATGTACTTCAATGTGAAGATGGCGATGCTGTTGCTGCTCTTGCCTCTTGCATCGGTAGTGCTGTCAGAAGAAGTGGAGTGGAGTGGAAAGCAGCAGGCGCTTGTTGCTGTAAATCTGTGGAAAGCTGTTTCTCCCTATAAAAATCCAATTCATTTGCCTTCTCGAAAGTAAAAAAAAAAATTTCCCCATTCTGGCTTAATACAATCTAAGAGTATGGGTATCTAAATCCAATGCCCATCTCATTTGTTAAAGCATGCAATATGCCTGTCTGTGTGCAAGCAAGAAAACATACAGCTCACCATCCTTGCCAGCTTTTTCAAGGGTCTTGCCTTTTTCCACCTCGCTCCTATAATAAATATTTAACAAAAAGTTAAAAAATGTGAAAAATCCCCTCCCCAATAAAAATGTAGATCATCATTTTTTCCCATTTTATCCCCAAAAAAGCATAAAAAATAATTTATAAACATATTTGGTATCGCCACATGCATAAAAGTCTGAACTATCAAATTATACTGTTAATTGTCCTGTATGGTGAACAGCGTAAACGCAAAAACATAAAAAGTCCAAATCTGCTGCATTTTTGTCACATTTTATTCCCCAAAAAATTTATAAAAAATGAAGAAAAAGTAAAACCTAAGCTAAAGTGGTACCGATAAAAACTGCAGATAAGGGTGCAAAAAATGAGCCTTCATATCGCCCCGTATATAGAAAAATTAGAAAGTTATAGGTGGTCAAAATAGGGCAATTTCAAACATATTAATTTTGTTAAAATAGTTAGAGATTTTTTTAAGCGGTACAATTATAGAAAACCATATATCACGGGTATCATTTTAATCATATTTTAATTGTATTAACGCACAGAATGACGAAAACATGTCATTTTTACATGTACGTGTACACCGTGAAAACAAAACCTTCCAAATTTTGCTTTGTACTGTACATTTTGGGTTGTGCCGTACAAGTGATGTCATTACAAAGTAAAATTGGTGACGCAAAAAACAAACCCTAATACGGGTCTGTGGATGGAAATATGAAAAAGTTAGGATTTTTAGAAGGAGAATAGGAAATAATGAAAATGCAAAAATAAAACTGGCCTGGTCCTTAACCTCTTCAGGACATAGGGCGTATGGATACGCCCTGAATCCCGAGTCCTTAAGGACCGTGGGCGTATCCATACGCCCGTGGGAATTCCGGCCCCCACCGCTAGCCGGTTGGGGACCGGAGCCGGATGCCTGCTGAAATCGTTCAGCAGGCATCCCGGCATATCGCCCAGGGGGGTCATTATGCCCCCCCATGTCGGCGATCGCCGCAGATCGCTGGACAATTCAGTCCAGCGATCTGCGGCAATTCCGGGTCAATCGGGTCTCCGGTGACCCGGTGACCCGGAATTACTGGCTGTTCGGGGCCGTCTCTGACGGCCCCGAACAGCCAGAGCCTGCAGGGGTGAGGTGGCACTGGTGCCACCTCACGATCGCCCTGATTCGTCGGCCGGATTACCGGCCGACCAATCAGGGCGCCTGCTGCGGGTGTCACTCCCGCACCCGCTCCGCCCCTCTTCCGGAGGACGTGAGCGGGTGCGGGAAGACGACCCCCGGTGCTGGGGACCCCGATCCCCGGCGCCCCTGTTGGGATCGGGGCCCCAGGAGCAGCTGCGGCGGCGAGGGACAGTCCAGCGATGAAGCAACAGCAGGAGGTGAGTTACAGCCTCCTGCTGTTGCTTAGCAACTGCTCCCAGCATGCAAAAAGGGCATGCTGGGAGCTGTAGTTATGCAACAGCAGGAGGCAGACCACCACAACTCCCAGCATTCCCTTATGGGCATGCTGGGACTTATGGTTTTGCAACAGCTGGAGGCACATTCTTTCTATGGAAAAGTGTACCTTCAGCTGTTGTCTAACTACAACTCCCAGCTTGCACAAACAGCTAAAGTGCATGCTGGGAGTTGTAGTGGTGCATCTGCTGGTTGCATAACTACAACTCCCAGCATGCCCGTTGGCTGTCGGTGACTGCTGAGAGTTGTAGTTTTGCAACAGCTGAAGGCACACTGGTTGTGAAACTCAAGAGTTTTTTTTTTACCTAACTCAGTGTTTCACGACCGGTGTGCCTCCAGCTGTTGCAAACTACAACTCTCAGCAGTCACCTTACACCATGCACCGTACATGCTGGGAGTTGTAGTTTTGCAACAGCTGGAGGCACACTGGTTGTGAAACACTGAGTTAGGTCACAAACTCAGTGATACATAACCAGTGTACCTACAGTTGTTGCAAAACTACAACTCTCAGCAGTCACCGACAGCCAACGGGCATGCTGGGAGTTGTAGTTATGCAACAGCTGGATGTCCCCCCCCCAATGTGAACGTACAGGGTACACTCACATGGGCGGAGGATTACAGTAAGTATCTGGCTGCAAATTTGAGCTGCCGCAAACTTTCTGCTGCAGCTCAAATTGCCAGCGAGAAACTACTGTGAACCCCCCGCCCGTGTGACTGTACCCTAAAACACTACACTACACTAACACAAAAAATAAAATAAAAAGTAAAAATCACTACATATACACATACCCCTACACAGTCCCCCTCCCCTCCCCAATAAAAATGAAAAACGTCTGGTACGCCACTGTTTCCAGAACGGAGCCTCCAGCTGTTGCAAAACAACTCCCAGTATTGTCGGACAGCCGTTGACTGTCCAGGCATGCTGGGAGTTTTGCAACAGCTGGAGGCACCCTGTTTGGGAATCACTGGCGTAGAATACCCCTATGTCCACCCCTATGCAATCCCTAATTTAGGCCTCAAATGCGCATGGCGCTCTCACTTTGGAGCCCTGTCGTATTTCAAGGCAACAGTTTAGGGTCACATATGGGGTATCGCCGTACTCGGGAGAAATTGTGTTACAAATTTTGGGGGGTATTTTCTGCTTTTACCCTTTTTAAAAATGTAAAATTTTGGGGAAAACAAGCATTTTAGGTAAAAAAAAAAAAAAATTTTTACATATGCAAAAGTCGTGAAACACCTGTGGGGTATAAAGGTTCACTTAACCCCTTGTTACGTTCCCCGAGGGGTCTAGTTTCCAAAATGGTATGCCATGTGTTTTTTTTTTGCTATCCTGGCACCATAGGGGCTTCCTAAATGCGGCATGCCCCCAGAGAAAAATTCGCTTTCAAAAAGCCAAATGTGACTCCTTCTCTTCTGAGACCTGTAGTGCGCCAGCAGAGCACTTTTCACCCCCATATGGGGTGTTTTCTGAATCGGGAGAAATTGGGCTTCAAATTTTTAGGGGTATTTTCTGCTATTACCCTTTTTAAAAATAAAAATTTTTTGGGAAAACAAGCATTTTAGGTAAATTTTTTTTTTTTTTTTTACATTTGCAAAAGTCGTGAAACACCTGTGGGGTATTAAGGTTCACTTTATCCCATGTTACATTCCCCGAGGGGTCTAGTTTCCAAAATGGTATGCCATGTGGGTTTTTTTTTGCTGTTCTGGCACCATAAGGGCTTCCTAAAGGTAACATGCCCCCCAAAAACCATTTCAGAAAAACGTACTCTCCAAAATCCCCTTGTCGCTCCTTCCCTTCTGAGCCCTCTACTGCGCCCGCCGAACATTTTACATAGACATATGAGGTATGTGCTTACTCGAGAGAAATTGGGCTACAAATACAAGTAAAAATTTTGTCCTTTTACCCCTTGTAAAAATTCTAAAATTGGGTCTACAAGAACATGTGAGTGTAAAAAATGAAGATTGTGAATTTTCTCCTTCACTTTGCTGCTATTCGTGTGAAACACCTAAAGGGTTAAAACGCTGACTGAATGTCATTTTGAATACTTTGGGGGGTGTAGTTTTTATAATGGGGTCATTTATGGGGTATTTCTAATATGAAGACCCTTCAAATCCACTTCAAACCTGAACTGGTCCCTGAAAAATACTGAGTTTGAAAATTTTGTGAAAAATCGGAAAATTGCTGCTGACCGTTGAAGCCCTCTGGTGTCTTCCAAAAGTAAAAACACGTCAATTTTATGATGCAAACATAAAGTAGACATATTGTATATGTGAACCAAAAAAAATGTATTCGTAATATCCATTTTCCTTACAAGCAGAAAGCTTCAAAGTTAGAAAAATGCTAAATTTTCAAATTTTTCATCAAATTTACGGATTTTTCACCAAGAAAGGATGCAAGTATCGACAAAAATTTACCACTATGTTAAAGTAGAATATGTCACGAAAAAACAATCTCGGAATCAGAATGATAACTAAAAGCATTCCAGAGTTATTAATGTTTAAAGTGACAGTGGTCAGATGTGCAAAAAACGCTCCGGTCCTTAAGGCCAAAATGGGCTCCGTCCTGAAGGGGTTAAAGGGGTACTCCGGTGGAAAACATTTTTTTAGGTCTTTTTGAGTCAACTGGTGCCAGAAAGTTAAACAGATTTGTAAATTACTTCTATTAACCCCTTCCCGCTATAGGAGGTATGCATACGTCCTAGCGATCTCCGGCACTGCCGCAGGCAGCACAGGAGATCGGCAATGGGACCCGGCTGTTAATCACAGCCGGAGTCCCGCCGCAGCCACGAATGTGCCGGTCCCGGCAGTATTAACCCCCTAGATGCCGTGATCAATCCTGATCACGGCATCTATGGTGTTGACAGGTGGAGCGCTCTCCCCCTGTTCACCGATGGTGGCGCCACAATACGATTGTGGGTCACTGTTGGTTGCTATGGCAGCAGGAAGTCACATCATGACCTCCTGTATGCCTGCTACGGAAGCCAGTGAGATCCAGCCAGAGGCTGGATCGCACAGGCTGTAGTGTGTGCAGCTCATAAGGTCATACTGTGCTGCAGTACAAATGTATTGCAGCATGGTATAACCTGTAAAAAGTGTAAAAAAGTTAAATAAAAAGTTCTTCAATAAAAGTATGAAGTGTAAAAAAAAAAAAAAAAAAATGCCCCTTTCCCAATAAAAGCCCTGTATTATCACCAAAAAAGATCAAAAACACAAATCATATACATAATAGATGTTGCCACGTCCGTAATGACGTGTACTAAAAAACTGTAATGTAAATTATCCCGCACGGTGAATGCCATAAAAAAATATTAAAAAAGCGCAAAATTCGCCAATTTTGGTACAAATAGCAGAATAAAAAAGATCAAAAAGGTAGCATGTAGCACAAAAATATAATAGATACCAATAAAAAGTACATCTCATCCTGCAAAAAAAAAAAAAACCCTTACTCAATGGCGTCGGATGAAAAATAAAAAAGTTACGGATGTTGGAAAATGAATGGCAGAAAAATAATTTTACTCAGAAAAGGAAAAAGTTATATTAAATGGGTATCGCCATAATCGTACCGACCCACAGAATAAATATAGCATCACTTTTACCGTACAGTGTACACCATAAGAAAAATGTGAAAAAAAAACGCCAGAAATTTTGCAGGTTTTCACAATATTTTGAAGTTTTTCACAAAAAATGCTGCATGTGTCAACAAAAATGCACCACTTATATAAAGTACAATATGTCACGTAAAAACTATCTCAGAATCGCTCTGCTCAGAAAAAGTGCTCTAAAGTTATTACCATTTAAAGAAATTCATGTCAAATAAAAAATGGGTCCGTCCTTAAGGAGTTAAAAAAAAACTTTACCCTTCCAGTACTTATTAGCAGCTTTATGCTACAGAGAAAATTCTGTTCTTTTTGAATTTCTTTTTTGTCATGTCCACAGTACTCTCTGCTGACAAGACAAAAAAAGAAATAAAAAAAGAACAGAATTTCCTCTGTAGCATACAGCTGCTAAAAAAATCCAGGAAGGGTAAAGATTTTTTAATAGAAGTAATTTACAAATCTGTTTAACATTCTGGCACCAGTTCATTAAAAAAATAAAAAAAAAGGCCAAAATGGGCCTGGTCATCATGGGGTTAAGCTGCATGTGGTGGGAATTAGATTTGGTGTGAACAAAATATTAGTAAATAAGGTCGTACATGTCAGAAGCAATTGTTTCCCACCATGCTTTTATTTAGAGATAAAGTGGTGTCAACTAGATAATATTTATCTAGTAAATGGAAAAGTGACAAATTATTGATAACGGATAGTGCAAATTGTACTATGTGTGGGAAAAATTGATGCTCAGAGATCGGGAAAGATGAATCATTTTGATATGATTTCGAGACAATTGGTAAATTATTTAGAAAATAAATATATTGTTCAGAGGCCAAAAAAGTAACAGATGTTTAACTTGCTTTATGTTTATTTTTTCTATTATTGTGCACACTTTCAAGCTCTCATATGTGCAGTATTATTTTAGGTTTGCTTTGTGAAATTTATTAATATTTGTTCAATTAAATATTAAAGTGGCAAAAAAGCTTGTCTTCTTCACACAAACCTTTGCCACCTGCACATAAATAACAAATGTAGTAGCTTTCATAGCTAATTGTCTTTTCTGCTTATTAGCAACTCTTTCTTCATTAGGACCAATATCTTATCTTAGCTTCATTTGCACAAATGTGTTATTTTCACATGCAAAGTCTTCAGTGTGCATAGGAGCATTATCACACTGGAAAATGTAATCCATGGAGAATTAGTATGTGTTTTAGTACTGTATGTTAAGTAAGCATAATATGCTGAATATTAAAGAAGTAAGCCAAACAGCATGTATTTTCAGCAAGTCAATGTAATAATATGTGCCTTAGACTATGTTCATACATTGTTTTGAGTAGGGATGTTCCAATACCATTTTTTTTAAGACCGAGTACGAGTACCGATACTTTAATTCTAGTACTCACCGATACCAAGTACGAGTACTTATATTTTAAAAGGAATCTGACACCAGGGTGACCCGGTTTCTGGCGCTGTTTACCGTATGATATGTGGGTTCTTGTTGTGTAAAATGGAGGCGGCTGCTGTAGCATGAGCCAAGATTTCTCTCTCCTCCATTGGACAGAACAGGGAATTTGCATTGGCGGCGAGACCGATGACCACATGGTGAGCAGCGGTAGAAACCAGGTCACCTGCACTATCTACCTATAAATTCAAGTTAGTGCAGGTGACTCTGCTGTAAGATTGTCTTTAATAGTAGGTAGTATCCCCTGGCAGTCATTAGTAGCAGCCCCCCCTGTAGACAGCTGCCCCCTTTGTAGACCACAGCCCCCCTTTAAACAGCAGCAGCGCCCCCTCTTTAGACAGCAGCAGGGCCCCCCCCTTTAGACAGCAGCAGGGCCCCCCCCTTTAGACTGCAGCAGGTCCCCCCATTTAGACAGCAGCAGGCCCCCCCTTTAGACAGCAGCAGGGCCTCCCCCTTTAGACAGCAGCAGGCCCCCCCCCTTTAGACAGCAGCATGGCCCCCCCTTTAGACAGCAGCAGGGCCCCCCCCTTTAGACAGCAGCAGCCCCCCCTTTAGACAGCAGCAGGGCTGTTACGCCGAGCGCTCCGGGTCCCCGCTCCTCCCCGGAGCGCTCGCAACATCCTCGCTACTGCAGCGCCCCGGTCAGATCCACTGACCGGGTGCGCTGCGATACCGCCTCCAGCCGGGATGCGATTCGCGATGCGGGTGGCGCCCGCTCGCGATGCGCACCCCGGCTCCCGTACCTGACTCGCTCTCCGTCGGTCCTGTCCCGGCGCGCGCGGCCCGGCTCCCTAGGGCGCGCGCGCGCCGGGTCTCTGCGATTTAAAGGGCCACTGCGCCCCTGATTGGCGCAGTTGTTCTAATTAGTGTGTTCACCTGTGCACTCCCTATATATACCTCACTTCCCCTGCACTCCCTCGCCGGATCTTGTTGCCATCGTGCCAGTGAAAGCGTTTCCTTGTGTGTTCCTAGCCTGTGTTCCAGACCTTCTGCCGTTGCCCCTGACTACGATCCTTGCTGCCTGCCCCGACCTTCTGCTACGTCCGACCTTGCTCTTGTCTACTCCCTTGTACCGCGCCTATCTTCAGCAGTCAGAGAGGTTGAGCCGTTGCTAGTGGATACGACCTGGTTACTACCGCCGCTGCAAGACCATCCCGCTTTGCGGCGGGCTCTGGTGAAAACCAGTAGTAACTTAGAACCGGTCCACTAGCACGGTCCACGCCAATCCCTCTCTGGCACAGAGGATCCACCTCCTGCCAGCCGAATCGTGACAAGGGCCCCCCATTTAGACAGCAGCAGGGCCCCCCTTTAGACAGCAGGGCCCCCCCTTTAGACAGCAGCAGGGCCCCCCATTTAGACAGCAGCAGGGTCCCCCGCTTAGACATTAGTAGCAGCCCTCTCCTTGCAGGCAGCTCACCTCCTCGGGTCGGGTGCTGGGGCTGCTGCTCTGCTGCCCCGTTCTCCCGCCCTCCGGTCTGCATCGTATCGTTCTATGGAGGAGCATGTGACATACACGTAAATCTGCTTCCTGCGTAGCGTTACGCTTGGCGCAAGGGAGGAGGCGGAGTGACGTGTGTGTCACATGCTCCTCCATGGAACACTGTGATGCGGACGGGAGGATGGAAGAACGGGGCAGCAGAGCGGCTCCAGGTATCGGGCATTGTATCGGGGACATTAAACGAGTCCCTGATGCCATGTAAATGGCTAGTATCGGCCCCGATACCGATACCAGTATCTGTATTGGGACATCCCTAGTTTTGAGCCTTATTTTAAGCCATAAATGGAAGAAAAAAACACACCAAAGTAAATAATGGCTATTTTTTGGCCCTTTACTTAAATCATATGTAAAAATACCCTTAGTCTGCATATTCAATAGTTGAATTGAAATGACTCAAAGAAAACATATCCCGCAAGTCCCATAATTCCTTGTTTGTAAGTGTGAGGTCATTTTTCTCCCTTCCACACATAAGTCGCCCCACCCATTGAAGAACACCTGTGCTCTTTTCAATGCAATAGACGAGTGTTTTCTGACCAGGGTGCCCCCAGCTGTTGCAAACCTACCATTCACTGCAGAATGATCTCCCTCCCACCCAGCGGTTGCTCCACCTATTGAAGCAAATACAGGCTCATTATGAACATCTTACTAGTGATGTAATATCTCAAGTCGCACTGCAACCTGGGAAAACCTTAGACCTGAGTCATTTTGTATGCTGTTAAAAAAAAGATTGGGCCAAAAATCACAGCAGAATTGCAAGATCACCATCAAACACAAGTCCAGACACTATATTATGAACTACACTAACTTTACAACCCAGTCAAATAAAAAAAAAAATTCCGGAGCTTTAACCTCTTAAGGACCCAGCCATTTTACACCTTAGGACCCGGCCATTTTTTGAACATTTGACCACTGTCACTTTAAACATTAATAACTCTGGAATGCTTTTAGTTATCATTCTGATTCCGAGACAGTTTTTTCGTGACATATTCTACTTTAACATAGTGGTAAAAAAAATTGTACCTTGCATCCTTTCTTGGTGAAAAATTTGAAAATTTTATGAAAAATTTGAAAATTTAGCATTTTTCTAACTTTGAAGCTCTCTGCTTGTAAGGAAAATGGATATTCAAAATGTTTAAATTTTTTTAACATATACAATATGTCTACTTTATGTTTGCATCATAAAATTGACAAGTTTTTACTTTTGGAAGACACCAGAGGGCTTCAAAGTTCAGCAGCAATTTTCCAATTTTTCACAAAATTTCCAAACTCACTATTTTTCAGGGACCAGTTCAGGTTTGAAGTGGATTTGAAGGATCTTCATCTTAGAAATACCCCACAAATGACCCCATTATAAAAGCTGCACCCCCCAAAGTATACAAAATGACATTCAGTCAGCGTTTTAACTCTCTAGGTGTTTCACAGGAATAGCAGGAAAGTGAAGGAGAAAATTCACAATCTTCATTTTTTAACCTCGCATGTTCTTGTAGACCCAATTTTAGAATTTTTACGAGGGGTAAAAGGAGAAAATGTATACTTATATTTGTAGCCCAATTTCTCTCGAGTAAGCACATACCTCATATGTCTATGTAAATTGTTCGGCGGGCGCAGTAGAGGGCTCAGAACCGAAGGAGTGACAAGGGGATTTTGGAGAGTACGTTTTTCTGAAATGGTTTTTGGGGGGCATGTTGCATTTAGGAAGCCCCTATGGTGCCAGAACAGAAAAAAACACATGCCATACCATTTTGGAAACAAGACCCCTTGAGGAACGTAACAAGGAATAAAGTGAGCCTTAATACCCCACAGGGATTTCACGACTTTTGCATACGTAAAAAAAAAAAAAAATCCCTAAAATGGGTGTTTCCCCCCAAATTTCACATTTTGCAAGGGTTAATAGCAAATAATACCCCCCAAAATTTGAAACCCCATCTCTTCTGAGTATTGAGGTACCCCATAAGTTGACCTGAAGTGCACTAGGGGCGAACTACAATGCTCAGAAGAGAAGGAGTCATATTTGGCTTTTTGAGAGCAAATTTTGATCGGGGGGCATGTTGCATTTAGGAAGCCCCTATGGTGCCAGAACAGCAAAATAACCCCTACATGGCATATCATTTTGGAAACTAGACCCATTGAGGAACGTAACAAGGGGTACAGTGAGCATTTACCCCCCACTGGTGTCTGTCAGATCTTTGGAACAGTGGTCTGTACAACATTTTTTATTTGCACACCCCACTGTTCCAAAGATCTGTCAGACACCAGTGGGGTGTAAATTCTCACTGCACCCCTCATTACATTCCGTGAGGGGTGTAGTTTCCGAAATGGGGTCACATGTGGGTTTTTTTTTTTTTTGCGTTTGTCAAAACCGCTTTAACAATCAGCCACCCCTGTGCAAATCACCTCAAATGTACATGGCGCACTCTCCCTTCTGGGCCTTGTTGTGCACCCCCAGAGGACTTTACGCCCACATATGGGGTATCTCCGTAGTCGGGAGAAATTGCATTACAAATTTTGGGGGGCTTTTTTTCCCTTTTACCTCTTGTCAAAATGAAAAGTATAGGGCAACACCAGCATGTTAGTGTAAAAAATTTATTTTGTTCCACTAACATGCTGGTGTAGACCCCAACTTCACATTTTCATAAGGGGTGAAAGGAGAAAAAGCCCCCCAAAATTTGTTAGGCAATTTCTTCCGAGTACGGCGATACCCCATATGTGACCCTAAACTGTTGCCTTGAAATACGACAGGGCTCCAAAGTGAGAGCGCCATGAGCATTTGAGGCCTAAATTAGGGATTTGCATAGGGGTGGACATAGGGGTATTCTACGCCAGTGATTCCCAAACAGGGTGCCTCCAGCTGTTGCAAAAGTCCCAGCATGCTTGGACAGTCAACGGCTGTCCAGCAATATTGGGAGTTGTTGTTTTGCAACAGCTGGAGGCTCCATTTTGGAAACCGTGGCGTACCAGACATTTTTCATTTTTATTGGGGAGGGGAGGGGGGCTGTGTAGGGGTATGTGTATATGTAGTGTTTTTTTACTTTTTATTTTATTTTGTGTTAATGTAGTGTAGTGTAGTGTTTTTAGGGTACAGTCACATGGGCGGGGGATTACAGCGAGTTTCCCGCTGCGAGTTTGAGCTGCCTCGCAAAATTTGCTGCATTGCAAACTTGCAGCCTGATACTCACTGTAAGCCCCCTGCCCATGTGAATGTACCCTGTACATTCACAGGGGGGGGGGGGGCTCCAGCTTTTGCAAAACTACAACTCCCAGCATGCACAGTCTATCAGTGCATGCTGGTAGTTATAGTTTTGCAACAGCTGGAGGCACACGGGTTGGGAAACACTGAGTTAGGAAACAGACAATGTTTCCCAACCAGTGTGCCTCTAGCTGTTGCAAAACCACAACTCCCAAACATTCTCAGGCATGCTGGAAGTAGTAGTTCGGCAACATCTTTAGAGCCAGATGTTGCCGAACTACAATTCCCAGCATGCTTGGAGTTGTAGTTTTGCAACATCTGGAGGACTACAGTTTGCAGAATACTAATACAGTGGTTCCCAATCTGTGCCCTTCCAGATGTTGCAAAACTACAACTCCCAGTATGCCAAAACTGTCCAGGCATGCTGGGAGTTGTAGTTCTGCAACATCTGAAGGGCCAGATGTTACAGAACTACAACTCCCAGCATGCCTGGACAGTAAAGGCATGCTGAGGATGTGTAGTTTTGCAACATCTGAAAGGGCACAGTGGTCTCCAAACTGTGGACCTCCAGATTTTGCAAAACTGCAACTCCCAGCATGCCCAGACGCCAAGGGCTGTCTGGGCATGCTGGGAGTTGTAGTTTACAGGGTCCCATTACAGCAATGCATGTCGCTTTACGGCGACGTGCATTGCTGTAAAGGGCCCGACCGCGGCTGAAGATCAACTCACCTGTCGCCGCCGCCGCCATCTTCCTCGCCGGGATCCCGGTCTTCAGGGACGAGGTAAGTACCGGGGCCGGGCCCCAGCACTCCCCCGTCCCCCGCCGCGTCCTCCGGTCTTCCTCCCGTCCTCTCCGGACTTTCAGAGGCCGGCAGGGCAGGAGGAAGAAACCGCCCCCCCTCCTGCGATTGGTCGGTTAACTAACCGACAGATCGCAGGGGATAGGAGCAGGTGGCAGGCTTGCCATCTCGCTCCTATACGTCAGCATGGTCCTGGCTGTCTGTGACAGCCGGGATCATGCGAAATTACCGGGCGGTCGGGTCCCAGAGACCCGATCAGCCCGGTATCGCCGCTGATCGCAAGGGCGATTTCCCTTGCGATTTGCGGCGATCGCCGACATGGGGGGCCTACATGGCCCCCCTTGGCGTTTGCCCTTGATGCCTGCTGAAGCATTTCAGCAGGAATCAGCTTCCAATCTCTGCCCGGCGTGCGGCAGAGACCGGAAAACGCCAGGACGTATGGATACGCCCTGGGTCCTTAAGGCCCAGGGTGTGAGGGCGTATCCATACGCCCTGGGTCCTTAAGAGGTTAAGCCTTAAGTTCTGAGCTTTAGTTTACAAAAAGAGAAAAAGAAATAGAGGCATTTATTGTTGATCCACCATTGCTGAGTATACTTATGACAAATTAAATGTTTGTCATCAGTATTGTTGGGGGTGATATTCTAACTGGATGGCATTTAGAAAGAGACATGAACATGCATTTAAAGGGGTATTCCAGCACTAAGACATCTTATCCTGCAACTGGGGACCCACGCAATATCTCATGCAGCACCCACCTGTCTCAAGTGCATGAAGCGATGATTGCTCCGTGTCTGAAGCCTCACGACCACAGGGTTGGAGTATCGTGACATCACGACTGCCCCCTCAATGCAAGCCTATGGGAGGAGGAGTGATGGCCGTCACACCTCCTCCCATAGACTTGCATTGAGGGGGCAGGCATGATGTCACAAAGGGGCGGGGTCATGATTTTGTCACTTTTGGGGGCTTCCTTTTCTACACAGTGCATTTTTCCTAAAAATTATATCTTATCTTTATTCTGTAAATAAATGATACCCTACTTATATAGGTTTGATTTTGTCTAACTTTTGGAGAAAATCATAACTACATGCATGGAAATGAATACATTTAAAAATGACCTCTTCTGACCCCTATAACTTTTAGATTTTTCCATAAACGGGGATGTATGAGGGCTATTGTTTTGCGCAGTGATCTGAAGTTTTTATCGGTACCATTTTTGTCTTGATCAGACTTTTTGATCGCTTTTTATAAATTTTATATTATAGAAAAAGTGACCAAAAATACGCAATTTTGGACTTTGGAATTTTTTACGTGTACACCATTGACCGAACAGCTTAATTAAGAATATATATTTTTTTGTTCAGACATTTATGCACGTGGCGATACCACACATGTTTAAATTTATTTTTATTTATATAGTTTATTTTTTTTTTTATGGGAAAAAGGTGGTGATTCAAATTTTTATTAGGGAAGGGGTTAAATCAAATCACATTTTTTAACTATTTTTTTTAAACTTTTGGTTTGCAATGTCATAGCCTCTGTAGGGGACTATAACATGCAGTACATTGATTGCAGACACTGATCAATGCTATGCCAAAGCATTGCATTGATCAGTGTTATCGGCGCTCCACTGCTCCTGCCTTGATCTCAGGCACAGAGCAGTAAATTGACGATCGGACAACGAGGAGGCAGGTAGAGATCCTCCTTGTGTCCGTACAGCTGATTGGGACACCGCAGTTTCACCACGGTGGTCCCGATCAGCCCGACTGAGCTGCCAGGAAGGTTTTTCTTTCACTGTAGATGCGGCGATCAACTTTGATCACTGTGGCTGAAGGGTTAATACCGGGCATTACTGCGATCGGTGATATTCAGTATTAGCCGCAGGTCGGCCGTTGATAGTCACCCACGGGACCGACCCCATATGACATGGGGTCACTGCATGACCCTGGTATCACGGGAGCCGACGCAGGACGTAAATATACATCCTGCATCGTTAATGAGTTAAGGTCATAATTTTTTTTAGAAATTAATGAAAGTTTAACCCCTTAAGGACATAGCGTTTTTCTGTTTTTGCACTTTGTTTTTTCCTCCTTGCCTTTTAAAAATTCACAACCCTTTAAAATTTGCACCTAAAATCCATATGATGGCTTATTGTTTGCGACACCAATTCTACTTTGCAGTGACATCAGTCATTTCACCCAAAAATCTACGGCAAAACAGAAAAAAATCATTGTGCGACGAAATTGAAGAAAAAATGCCATTTGGTAACTTTTGGGGGCTTCCATTTCTACGCAGTACATTTTTCCATAAAAATGACACCATATCTTTATTCTGTAGGTCCATACGATTAAAATGATACCCTACTTATATAGGTTTGCAGGAACTTCTGGAAAAAATCATAACTACATGCAGGAAAATGTATATGTTTAACCCCTTAAGGACATAGGGAGTATCCATACGCCCCCGTTTCCAAGTCCTTAAGGACCGAGGGCGTATGGATACGCCCTGAGCATTTCCGGCCCCCACCGCTAGCCGGAGGGGAGCCGGGGCCGGATGCCTGCTGAAATCGTTCAGCAGGCATCCCGGCATATCGCCCAGGGGGGTCATTATGTCCCCCCATGTCGGCGATTGCCGCAGAGCGCTGGACTGGATTGTCGGCGGATTCCGGGTCAATCGGGTCTCCGAACAGCCATAGCCAGCAGGGGTGAGGTGGCACTGGTGCCACCTCACGATCGCCCTGATTCGTCGGCCGGATTACCGGCCGACCAATCAGGGCGCCTGCTGCGGGTGTCACTCCCGCAACCCGCTCCGCCCCTCTTCCGGAGGACGTGAGCGGGTGCGAGAAGACAACCCCGGGTGCTGGGGACCCCGAACCCCGGCGTCCCTGTTGGGATCGGGGCCCCAGGAGCGACGGCGGCGGCGAGGGACAGTCCTGCAGTGTGGATCGTTGGAGGTGAGTGACAGCCTCCTGCTGTTGCTTAGCAACAGCTCCCAGCATGCAACAAGGGCATGCTGGGAGCTGTAGTTATGCAACAGCAGGAGGCAGACCACCACAACTCCCAGCATGCCCTTATGGGCATGCTGGGACTTGTAGTTTTGCAACAGCTGGAAGCACATTCTTTCTATGGAAAAGTGTACCTTCAGCTGTTGTGTAACTACAACTCCCAGCTTGCACAATCAGCTAAAGTGCATGCTGGGAGTTGTAGTGGTGCATCTGGTGGTTGCATAACTACAACTCCCAGCATGCCCGTTGGCTGTTGGTGACTGCTGAGAGTTGTAGTTTTGCAACAGCTGAAGGCACACTGAGTTAAGTAGTAAACCAGTGTGTCTCCAGCTGTTGCATAACTACAATCCCCAGCATCCCCAGCCAATGTAGTATGCCTCCTGGCTGTTGCATAACTACAAGACCCAGAATGCCCTTCCGCTGTCCGTACATGCTGGGGGTTGTAGCTTTTGCAACAGCTGAAGGCACACTGGTTGCAAAACACTGAGTTTGTTATCAAACTCGGTGTTTCACAACCTGTGTGTCTCCAGCTGTTGCAAAACTACAACTCCCAGCATGCACTGATAGACCGAACATGCTGGGAGTTGTAGTTTTGCAACAGCTGGATGTTTCCCCCCCCCCCCCCAATGTGAACGTACAGGGTACACTCACATGGGCGGAGGATTACAGTAAGTATCCGGCTGCAAGTTTGAGCTGCGGCAAATTTTCTGCTGCAGCTCAAGCTGCCAGCGAGAAACTACTGTGAACCCCCCGCCCGTGCGACTATACCCTAAAAACACTACACTACCACAAAATAAAATAAAAAGTAAAAAACACTACATATACACATTCCCCTACACAGCCCCCCTCCTCTCCCCAATAAAAATGAAAAACATCTGGTACGTCACTGTTTCCAAAACGGAGCCTCCAGCGGTTGCAAAACTACAACTCCCAGCATGCACTGATAGACCGTACATGCTGGGAGTTGTAGTTTTGCAACAGCTGGATGTCCCCCCCCAATGTGAACGTACAGGGTACACTCACATGGGCGGAGGATTACAGTAAGTATCCGGCTGCAAGTTTGAGCTGCGGCAAATTTTCTGCTGCAGCTCAAGCTGCCAGCGAGAAACTACTGTGAACCCCCCGCCCGTGCGACTGTACCCTAAAAACACTACACTACACTAACACAAAATAAAATAAAAAGTAAAAAACACTACATATACACATACCCCTATACAACCCCCCTCCCCAATAAAAATGAAAAACGTCTGGTACGCCACTGTTTCCAAAACGGAGCCTCCAGCTGTTGCAAAACAACTACTCCCAGTATTGCCAGATAGCCGTTGATTGTCCAGGCATGCTGGGAGTTTTACAACAGCTGGAGGCCCCCTGTTTGGGAGTCACTGACGTAGAATTCCCCTATGTCCACCCCTATGCAATCCCTAATTTAGGCCTCAAATGCGCATGGCTCTCTCACTTTGGAGCCCTGTCGTATTTCAAGGCAACAGTTTAGGGCCACATATGGGGTATCGCCGTACTTGGGAGAAATTGGGCTTCAAATTTTGGGGGGTATTTTCTGCTATTACTCTTTTTAAAAATGTAAACATTTTGGGAAACCAAGCATTTTAGGTAAAAAAAAAAAAAAATTCACATATGCAAAAGTCGTGAAACACCTGTAGGGTATTAAGGTTCACATTACCCCTTGTTATTTTCCCTGAGGGGTCTAGTTTCCAAAATGGTATGCCATGTGTTTTTTTTTTTTTGCTGTTCTGGCACCATAGGGGCTTCCTAAATGCAGCATGCCCCCAGAGCAAAATTTGCTTTCAAAAAGCCAAATGTGACTCCTTCTCTTCTGAGACCTGTAGTGCGCCAGCAGAGCAATTTTCACCCTAATATGGGGTGTTTTCTGAATCGGGAGAAATTGGGTTTAAAATTTTTGGGGGTATTTTCTGCTATTACACTTTTTAAAAATGTAAAATTTTTGGGAAACCAAGCATTTTTGGTAAAAAAATAAATATTTTTTTTACATATGCAAAAGTCGTGAAACACCTGTGGGGTATTAAGGTTCACTTTACCCCTTGTTACGTTCCCTGAGGGGTCTAGTTTCCAAAATGGTATGCCATGTGTGTTTTTTTGCTGTCCTGGCACCATAGGGGCTTTCTAAATGCGGCATGCCCCCAGAGCAAAATTTGCTTTCAAAAAGCCAAATGTGACTCCTTCTCTTCTGAGACCTGTAGTGCGCCAGCAGAGCAATTTTCACCCCCATATGGGGTGCTTTCTGAATCGGGAGAAATTGGGTTTCAAATTTTGGGGGGTATTTTATGCTATTACACTTTTTAAAAATGTTAAATTTTTGGGAAACCAAGCATTTTAGGTAAAAAAAAAAATATTTTTTATATATGCAAAAGTCGTGAAACACCTGTAGGGTATTAAGGTTCACTTTACCCCTTGTTACGTTCCCTGAGGGGTCTAGTTTCCAAAATGGTATGCCATGTGTGTTTTTTTGCTGTCCTGGCACCATAGGGGCTTCCTAAAGGTGACATGCCCCCCAAAAACCATTTGTCGCTCCTTCCCTTCTGAGCCCTCTACTGCGCCCGCTGAACAATTAACATAGACATATGAGGTATGTGCTTACTCGAGAGAAATTGAGTTTCAAATACAAGTAAAAATTTTCTCCTTTTTACCCCTTGCAAAAATTCAAAAATTGGGTCTACAAGAACATGCGAGTGTAAATAATGAAGATTTTGAATTTTCTCCTTCACTTTGCTGCTATTCCTGTGAAACACCTAAAGGGTTAATACACTTACTGAATGTCATTTTGAATACTTTGGGGGGTTTAGTTTTTATAATGGGGTCTTTTATTGGGTATTTCTAATATGAAGACCCTTCAAATCCACTTCAAACCTGAACTGGTCCATGAAAAATAGCGAGTTTGAAAATTTTGTGAAAAATTTCAAAATTGCTGCTGAACTTTGAAGCCCTCTGGTGTCTTCCAAAAGTAAAAACTCATAAATTTTATGATGCAAACATAAAGAAGACATATTGTATATGTGAACCCAAAAATTTTTTATTTTGAATATCCATTTTCCTTACAAGCAGAGAGCTTCAAAGTTAGAAAAATGTAAAATTTTAATTTTTTTCATCAAATTTGGGGATTTTTCACCAAGAAAGGATGCAAGTTACCATAAAATTTTACCACTAAGTAAAAGTAGAATATGTCACGAAAAAACAATCTCGGAATCAGAATGATAACTAAAAGCATTCCAGAGTTATAAATGTTTAAAGTGACAGTGGTCAGAATTGCAAAAAACGCTCCGGTCCTTAAGGAGAAAAAAGGCTCGGTCCTTAAGGGGTTAAAATTGTCATCTTATGACCAATATAACGTTTTTATTTTACCGCGTATGGGGCGGTATGAGGGCTCATTTTTTGCTCCATTATCTGAAGTTTTTAGTGGTACCATTTTTTTATTGATCAGACTTTTTTGATCGCCTTTTATTCATTTTTTTTATGATATAAAAAGTGACCAAAAATACGTTATTTTGGACTTTGGAATTTGTATATGTTTATATTCATTTTTATTTACATGTTTTTTTCCATGGGAAAAGGGGGGTGATTTGGACTTTTATTAGGGAAAGGGTTAAATGACATTTAGTGTTATAGCTACGATAGGGGGCTATAACACTGGACAGACTGATCTTATACACTGATCACTGCAAAGCCATAGCTTTGCATTGATCAGAGCTATCGGCGGTTGATTGCTCAAGCCTGCATCTCAGGCTTGGAGCAATCAATCGCCGAACGGACGTGCCAGAGGAAGGTAAGAGGACCTCCACTCACGTCCTAGCTGATCAGGACACCCCAGTTTGAGTGCGGTGGTCCCGATCAGCCCCACTGAGCAGCCGGGAAGCTTTTACTTTCGTTTTAGATGCGGCATTCAACTTTGAACACCACGTCTAAAGTGTTAATAGTGCGCCAGACCGCGATCGCTGCCGCACGCTATTAGCCCTGGGTCCTGGCATGAGTTACATGCCGGGACTGACCCGATATGACACAGGGTCACCGCGTGACCCTGCGTTATATAGCAGGAGCCGGCCAAGGACATAAATATACGTCCATGTTCATTAAGGGGTTAAAGGACCTTAATATGTATAGCTTGGAAGAAAGACGAAACAGAGGGGATATGATAGAAACTTTAAAATACATAAAGGGAATCAATATGGTAAAGGAGGAGAACATATTTAAAAGAAGAAAAACTACCACAAGAGGACATAGTTTTAAATTAGAGGGGCAAAGGTTTAAAAGTAATATCAGGAAGTATTACTTTACTGAGAGAGTAGTGGATGCATGGAATAGCCTTCCTATAGAAGTGGTCGCTGCAAATACAGTGAAGGAGTTTAACTCCTTAAGGACATAGGGTGTACCTGTACGCCCTACGCCCGGTGTTTAAAACAGGGTCACGCCGTGACTCCGCATCACACCGGGTCGGTCTCAGCTGCTAATCATAGCCGGGACCCTGGGCTAACAGCGCACGGCATCGATCGTTGTGCCGCGCGCTGTTAACCCTTCAGACGCGGCGATCAAAGTTGACCGCCGCGTCTGAAAACTAAAGTAAACGCTTCCCGGCAGCTAAGTCGGGCTGCTCGGGACATCAAGATAAAATCGCGATGTTCCGATCAGCTGGGACGCAGGTGGAGGTCTCCTTACCTGACTCAGGGAGGTCTCCTTACCTGACTCAGCAATCAAGCCCCTATCTGACTGATCCGTGCAAAGCTATGATTTTGCAGGGATCAGCATAGGAGATCAGTGTGTGCAGGGCTATAGCTCACTATGGGAGCTATAACACTGCAAAAAAAAAAGTGAAAAAAAAGTTAACAAAGGTCATTTAACCCCTTGCCTAATAAAAGTTTGAATCACCCCCCTTTTCCCATAAAAAAAACTGTGTAAATAAAAAAAAATAAACATATGTGGCATCACCGCGTGCGAAAATGTCCGAACTATAAAAATATATAGTGTCCAAAGTCCAAAATAGTGTATTTTTGGTCACTTTTTATATTATGAAAAAATTTATAAAAAGCGATCAAAAAGTCCGATCAATACAAAAATGGTATTGATAAAAACTTCAGAACACGGCGAAAAAAATGTAGCCCTCATACCGGCCCATACGCGGAAAAATAAAAAGTTATAGGGGTCAGAATATGATAATTTTTAACATATAAATTTTCCTTTACGAAGTTAGGATTTATTTTCTGAAGTACGACAATATCCAACCTATATGAGTAGGGTATCATTTTAACCGTATGGCCCTACAGAATAAAGATAAGGTGTTATTTTTACAGGAAAATGCACTGCGTAGAAACGGAAGCCCCCAAAATTTACAAAATGACATTTTTTCTTCAATTTTGTTGCGCAATGAATTTTTTTTCCGTTTCGCCGTGGAATTTTGGGTAAAATTACTGTCAGTGCAAAGTAGAATTGATATCGCAAAAAATAAGCCATCATATGGAATTTTATGTGCAAAATTGAAAGCGTTATGATTTTTAGAAGGTGATGAGGAAAAAATTAATGTTACGCCGAGCGCTCCGGGTCCCTGCTCCTCCCCAGAGCGTTCGCGGCGTTCACCTCCATGCAGCGCCCCGGTCAGACCCGCTGACCGGGAGCGCTGCATTAGTGTCACCGGCGGGGATGCGACCGCCCGCGGCTCGTATCCCAATCCCCTCACCTGTCCCGTCCTCCGTCGGCGCCGGCTCTCTGAGATTTAAAGGGCCAGTGCGTCTGACCCAATCTGTACTCACCTGTGTCCTCATTATAAAAATCCCCTTCCTAGTATCGCCGGATCTTGCTGCCTCAGTGCTAGTGAAAGCGTTTCTTGTGTATGTTCCAAGCCAGTGTTCCAGACCCTCTGCCGTTGCCCCAGACTACGATCCTTGCTGCCTGCCCTGACCTTCTGCTACGTCCGACCTTGCTCTTGCCTAATCCCTTGTACCGCGCCTGTCTCAGCCGTCAGCTGGGGTTGAGTCGCTATCGGGTGGAATGACCTGGGGGTTACCTGCCGCTGCAAGTCCGTCCCGCTTTGCGGCGGGCTCTGGTGAAAACCAGTAACCCCTTGGACTCCGTTCCCCTGGTACGGCCCACGTCATCACCCCACTGACACAGAGGATCCACCACCAGTATACTCACTGTATACCCATCCGGATCCTGACAGTAGATCCGGCCATGGATCCCGCTGAGGTCCCGCTGCCAGTTGTCGCTGACCTTACCACGGTGGTCACCCAGCAATCCCAACAGATAGCGCAACAAGGACAGCAGCTGACCCAACTGACCGTCATGCTGCAACAACTTCTGCCACAGCTTCAGCAACCATCTCCTCCGCCAGCTCCTGCACCTCCTCCGCAGCGAGTGGCCGCTCCTAGCCTCCGCCTGTCCCTGCCGGACAAATTTGATGGGGACTCTAAACTATGCCGTGGTTTCCTGTCTCAATGTACCCTACACTTGGAGATGATGTCGGACCAATTCCCCACAGAACGGTCTAAGGTGGCTTTCGTGGTCAGTCTCCTGTCTGGAAAGGCCTTGTCATGGGCCACACCGCTCTGGGACCCCAATGATCCTGTCACTGCCACTGTCCAGTTCTTCTTCGCTGAAGTTCCTAGTGTCTTCGAGGAGCCAGCCCGGGCCTCCTCTGCCGAGACTGCTTTGCTGAACCTAGTCCAAGGAAGTTCTTCTGTAGGCGAATATGCCATCTAGTTTCGTACCCTCGCCTCTGAATTATCCTGGAACAATGAGGCCCTCTGCGCGACATTCAAGAAAGGCTTATCCAGCAACATCAAGGATGTACTGGCCGCACGAGAAATTCCTGCTAACCTGTCTGAACTTATCCATTTGGCCACCCGCATTGACATGCGTTTCTCTGAAAGACGCCAGGAGCTCCGACAGGAAAAGGATCTTGTTCGCACCAGGCGATTTCTCTCCCCGGCTCCTCTCTTCTCAAGTCCACTGCAATCTGTTACTGTGCCTTCTGCCGAGGAGGCTATGCAAGTGGATCGGTCCCGCCTGACCCTACAAGAGAGGACTCGCCACCATAACGAGAATCTATGCCTGTACTGTGCTAGTACCGAACACTTCCTAAAAGACTGTCCTATCCGCCCTCCGCGTCAGGAGAGACGCACTCCGTTTCCTCACAAAGGTGAGACAGCTCTTGGTGTGAATTCTGCTTCTCCACGTCTCACTGTGTCTGTGCGTATTTCTCCTTCTGCTAACTTCTTGGACTCCGGTTCTGCAGGAAATTTTATTTTGGCCTCTTTTGTTAATAGGTTCAACATCCTAGTGACCAGTCTCGTCAGACCACTCTACATTTCTTCAGTCAACGGAGAAAAATTGGAATGCACTGTGCGTTACCGCACAGAACCCCTGCTTATGTGCATAGGACTGCATCACGAAAAAATTGAATTTCTTGTCCTACCCAACTGCACCTCTGAAATCCTCCTCGGTCTGCCATGGCTCCAACGTCATTCTCCTACCCTTGACTGGACCACCGGGGAGATCAAGAGTTGGGGTTCATCTTGTCTCAAACAATGCCTCACGCCTGCTCCCAGTTGTCAAACCCCTGTGGCTCCACCTATACCTGGTCTTCCCAAGGCCTACCAGGACTTTGCCGATGTTTTTTGTAAAAAACAAGCAGAGACTTTGCCACCTCATAGGCCTTATGACTGCCCTATTGACCTCCTTCCTGGTACTACTCCACTCCGGGGCAGGATCTACCCTCTGTCCGCCCCAGAGACTCAAGCCATGTCCGACTATATCCAAGAAAATCTAAAGAGGGGATTCATTCGAAAGTCCTCATCCCCTGCTGGAGCGGGGTTCTTCTTTGTTTCTAAAAAAGACGGTTCCCTACGGCCATGCATTGACTACCGCGATTTAAATAAAATCACCATCAAAAACCGCTATCCCCTGCCTTTGATCTCTGAACTCTTTGACCGTCTTCGTGGCGCCAATATTTTCACTAAATTGGACTTAGGAGGCGCATATAATCTTATTCGCATCAGGAAAGGGGATGAGTGGAAAACCGCATTCAATACCAGAGACGGACATTTCGAATATCTTGTTATGCCCTTTGGGCTCTGCAACGCTCCTGCTGTCTTCCCAGACTTCGTTAATGAAATATTTCGGGACTTGTTATACACCTGTGTTGTGGTTTACCTGGACGACATCTTGATTTTCTCCTCTAGTCTAGAGGAACACCGTTGTCATGTCCGCCTAGTGCTCCAGAGACTCCGCAAAAATCACCTGTATGCCAAAATGGAAAAATGTCTCTGAATGTGAATCTCTTCCTTTCCTAGGTTAGGCTGGGTCCACACTACGTTTTGTCCCATACGGGAGCGCATACGGCAGGAGGGAGCTAAAAGCTCGCGCTCCCGTATGTAACCGTATGCGCTCCCGTATGTCATTCATTTCAATGAGCCGACCGGAGTGAAACGTTCGGTCCGGTCGGCTCATTTTTGCGCCGTATGCGCTTTTACAACCGGACCTAAAACCGTGGTCAACCACGGTTTTAGGTCCGGTTGTAAAAGCGCATACGGCGCAAAAATGAGCCGACCGGACCGAACGTTTCACTCCGGTCGGCTCATTGAAATGAATGACATACGGGAGCGCATACGGTTACATACGGGAGCGCGAGCTTTTAGCTCCCTCCTGCCGTATGCGCTCCCGTATGGGACAAAACGTAGTGTGAACCCAGCCTTACCTAGTCTCTGGCCAGGGACTTCAAATGGACCCAGATAAACTGTCAGCGGTTTTAGATTGGACACGCCCTTCTGGACTCCGTGCTATCCAACGCTTCCTAGGATTTGCCAACTACTACCGACAGTTTATTCCCCATTTTTCCACCATTGTGTCCCCTATTGTGGCCCTGACCAGGAAGAATGCCAACCCTAAATCATGGCCTCCTCAAGCAGATGAGGCCTTCAATTGCCTCAAAACTGCCTTCTATTCTGCACCATTGCTGTCCAGACCTGATCCATTGAAACCTTTCTTGCTGGAAGTGGACGCCTTCTCAGTCGGAGCCGGAGCCATACTTCTCCAAAACAACTCTACCGGACTAATATTACTTGTGGTTTCTTTTCTAAAACCTTCTCTCCGGCAGAAAAAAATTACTCCATTGGTGATCTTGAACTTCTAGCCATCAAGTTAGCACTCGAAGAATGGAGGCATCTATTGGAGGGTTCCAAACACCCCATTGTCATTGACACTGACCCTAAGAATCTCTCGTACCTCCAGTCTGCCCAGCGTCTGAACCCTCGCCAGGCTAGGTGGTCGTTGTTTTTTGCCCGCTTTAACTTCGAGATTCACTTTCGTCCTGCTGACAAAAATGTTAGGGCTGACGCCCTTTCACGTTCCTCTGATGCCACCGAATCTGAAGTCCCTCTACAGCATATTGTACCTCCTGAGTGCCTGGTCTCCTCTGCTTCAGCTTCTATTGGTAAAACTCCTCCTGGTAAGACCTTTGTCCCTCCATGCCAGCGCCTCAAGATCCTCAAATGGGGACATCCCTCTCACCTCGCTGGCCATGCTGGCATCAAGAAGTCCATCCAGTTTATTTCTCGTTTATATTGGTGGCCTACGCTGGAGGGTGACGTCACTGATTTCATTCGGGCCTGTACTGTTTGCACCCGGGATAAGACCCCTCGCCAAAAGCCTGCTGGACTCCTCCATCCTTTACCCGTTCCTGAGCAGCCGTGGTCCCAAATTGCCATGGATTTTATTACGGATCTGCCTGTATCCCATGGCAACACCGTCATCTGGGTGGTCGTTGATCGTTTCTCCAAAATGGCACATTTCATTCCGCTTCCAGGTCTTCCTTCTGCGCCACAATTGGCGAAGCAATTTTTTATGCATATTTTTCGCCTTCACGGGCTACCCACGCATATCGTCTCGGATAGAGGCGTTAAATTTGTATCGAAAGTTTGGAGAGCTCTTTGTAATCAATTAAAAATCAAATTAAATTTCTCGTCCTCCTATCACCCCCAATCCAATGGGCAAGTAGAGAGAGTTAACCAGATTCTTGGTGACTATTTGCGACATTTTGTCTCCTCCCGCGAAGACGATTGGGTCGACTCGCTTCTACCTTGGGCTGAATTCTCGTACAATTCTGAATTCTCAAAAATTCTGAATCCTCCGCCAAATCCCCGTTCTTTGTGGTGTACGGCCGTCACCCTCTGCCCCCCCTCCCCATTCCCACTTCTTCTGGATTGCCTGGTGTAGATGAAGTTACCCGAGACTTCTCTATTATCTGGAAGGAGACTCAAAAGTCGCTCCTACTGGCCTCGTCTCATATGAAGAGACATGCCAATAAGAAGAGAAGAACTCCTCCTGTCTTCGCTCCTGGGGACAAAGTGTGCTCTCTGCCAAGTATAGTCGCTTCAAGCTGGGACCACGTTAACTTGGACCATTTAAAATCAAGAGTCAAATCAATCCTGTCTCCTACAAACTTCTTCTTCCCCCTTCTCTCCGTATTCCTAACTCCTTTCATGTTTTACTTCTCAAACCTCTCGTCCTTAACCGTTTCTCCCCCAAGGTTGTCGCTCCTGCTCCTGTCTCTGGCTCCTCTGATGTCTTCGCTTTAAAGGAAATCCTTGCTTCTAAAGGGGTCAGAGGTAAAAAAAAAAATTCTCGTAGATTGGGAGAATTGTGGCCCCCGAAGAGAGGTCTTGGGAACCCGAGGATAATATCCTCGACAAGGAGCTCATTCACAGGTTCCTGGGCTCCAAAAAGAGGGGGAGATCCAAGGGGGGAGGGGTACTGTTACGCCGAGCGCTCCGGGCCCCTGCTCCTCCCCGGAGCGCTCGCGGCGTTCACCTCCATGCAGCGCCCCGGTCAGACCCGCTGACCGGGAGCGCTGCATTAGTGTCACTGGCGGGGATGCGACCCGCGGCTCGCATCCCAATCCCCTCACCTGTCCCGTCCTCCGTCGGCTCAGTCCCGGTGCGCGCGGCCCCGCTCCCTAGGGCGCGCGCGCGCCGGCTCTCTGAGATTTAAAGGGCCAGTGCGCCATTGATTGGCACCTGGCCCTATCTGTACTCACCTTTGTCCTCATTATAAAAACCCACTTCCCCTTCCTAGTATCGCCGGATCTTGTTGCCTCAGTGCCAGTGAAAGCGTTTCTTGTTTATGTTCCAAGCCAATGTTCCAGACCCTCTGCCATTGCCCCAGACTACGATCCTTGCTGCCTGCCCTGACCTTCTGCTACGTCCGACCTTGCTCTTGCCTAATCCCTTGTACCGCGCCTGTTTCAGCCGTCAGCTGGGGTTGAGTCGCTATCGAGTGGAACGACCTGGGGGTTACCTGCCGCTGCAAGTCCATCCCGCTTTGCGGCAGGCTCTGGTGAAAACCAATAACCCCTTAGACTCCGTTCCCCTGGTACGGCCCACGTCATCACCCCACTGACACAGAGGATCCCCCACCAGTATCCTCACTGTATACCCATCCGGATCCTGACAATGAAAATGCAAAAACGGAAAAACCCTGCGTCCTTAAGGGGTTAAACATGCATGGGATAAGCATAAGGCTATCCTTCATTTAAGATAGGGCCAGGAACTATTGATAGGATTCAGATTATCGGGCAGACTAGATGGGCCAAATGTTTTTTTATCTGCCGACACATTCTATGAGTTTCTATGTTTCTGTTCACCCGCACTATAACCCGATGTATTGGGTTTAGTGTGGGTGAACCGGTGGCCGTTTTCTTTTAATGTTATTCTGAAAATTGCTTTATAAGATTGTAATAAAGATCGTGAGTCGTGACCTCCCTCCACTCCTGGTATTACCTCTGCTGAATCATTAATAATTTATTTTATTCCTATGAACTGTTAACCCATAAACCAAAGTGTGAGTGGATCTATTAGAGTGCTAGCAGAGGGATAGTGGATAGACCAGAAGAGTTACTGTGTATACTATACAGCACAACATAGAGCTTTAAAAGACAAAGGCCCAACTTCAGTTCATTCTTATTATATTATTATGTACTTGCAGTATCGGTGAAACCTTTGATCCCATAATCGTCTGGTTTTAACACACTATGGCCTTTCGGAAAACCTGCCAGCAACTATTGCAATCCCACATTCCTAGTATATCCATAGTCTGACTGGTGCATGTGATGGTCTAAATGGTCTGGCTAACAAGCAGGTTAAAAAAAATTTGCCCAGTCCAAAGGTAGCAGTGATAGCTCTTCTGTTTCCTTGACAAAGAGAATCCAGAACATGAAGCCAAATGGCAACATACATAAAAAGATTCTGCTATGCATGGACACTAACTTACCACCAAGAATGGAAAAAAACAGAACCCTAATTTTAAAATACCTACAGATTAGAACTTAGTCTTGTTTCTGTATTCATTCAACATGGCACCTACACTGAATTCCTGAAAGAAGAGTGTAGAATGCTGAAGTTGGAACTACAGTCCAACATGGAAATCAGATCAATGATGTCCTTCCTAACAGGTTCTCCTAACTATTCAACAGTCCACATAAAAGGCAAGACAAATACATGCAGTAGCAACACAACATTAAGGGGGTATTCTTGCCAAAGACATTTTATCCCCTATCCATTGGATAGGGGATAAGTAGCCTGATCACGGGGTCCCCCCACAATCTCCGTACTGCTGCTGCTCCATTCTGCTGCTCCAGTCTCCAAAACCTCTGTGTTTCCGGGACTAGTGAAGTGACATCATGCCACGTCCCCTCATGATGTCACGCCATACTCCCTCCATTCATGTCTATGGGAGGGAGAATGATGGACAACTTCCTTGCTGTAATCCTTTCTGCTCTCATAGTACCTTACAAAATGAGTGCATCAATAATCCCCTTTTCCATTCACATGCCCTCTATAGTACTGTACTGCATAACATTCCCAAGCACAGCTCCAGTCTTTTCATTCCAGCATAATTTCTCCTGGGACATATACATATAATTTCTTCATAAATTTCTCATTTAAATTGGAACATGAGACGCCAAATGAAAGGGAAAAAATATTGTTTTTGTGTATTTTTTATGTTCAGTGTTCTTTTAAATTGAATTAATAACTGGAAAGTGATATAAAAGGGTAAATGCACAATGTTCAAAAATATAAGGAGTAAAAGGAGCAAAAAAAAGGTTAAATAACAAGACAATGTTCCGGATGTGTTCTAGTAATCTGTCATGTGAATGTAATGCTATTTCATGTGTTCTTGCATCTACTGAGATTAAAAATAAAAACTATTTATAAACCAAACAATCTTTAAAAGATATTCAGCTCAAACAAATCATGGGAAAATACTTCATTCACTTGCTTGGAAGTACATTGACTTTTGCTGATTTTGATAGCTTTTCATGTAAGAACACCACTGATCTTACATTACACATGACTTCCTGTATCATAAGATATAAAAAATAACAAATATAGTCATTGTTTAGCAAGCAGAGTATTTATTGATGTTATGTAAAGTTAACAGTTATTTTTTTGTGTTCCTAATCTAGGATAATCAGATGCGTTGACTATGGAGACTTCACAGGAATCAGCTGAGCAGTAGGTCATGAATACGCAAAGCCAGAAGCATCACATGTCCTACAGAACACTACTATCACTGTGTAAGTCACAGCCATGCAAAAAATGATTCACCATGCACATCCATAGAAGTTATTGGTATGACAGATAAAATATTTACAGAAGTAACCAAATATAATCTAAGATGATATAAGCTTAGTTAAAAGGTTACAGCTACAATGTCACTGCAGACTTCCTGTTAAGAAATCAATTAACTTTATATATATTAAACAGCTAAAATAAGTAAAAATAATGTAACTTTGACCGTATATATTATTGTTATTAAACTTTAATATGATGAAAGTGTTTTTTTTTTTTCTTTTAGGCTTTAAAAAAATGTGCACGTAAGCATGATGTGCTTTAAAGAACAATGATATAATTACCTTTCAAATCCGTCACTGCTCCGGTGCCAAACATTCCTTGGTCCCCAGTCTTTGCATGAAAAATTACAGTCAAATTTACTGATGGCTAATGTGGTAATGTGTCAAGGTGAAACATAATTCCTGCAAAATATAAACAAAAACCAGTGAGGATCCATAGAATTGTAAGAAGCAGGGCATTTGACAGTTACTGAAAGTATATCATTTGTTGTTATACTATAACCCAAATCTAGCTTATGAAGTTTGTTTTTTAAACACTTTAGAGGGATTTTTTTTCTTCATTTTTTTCACCTCATTCTGATTGCCATTGGTTTTATATATTACACACACACACACACACACATACACACACACATATATATATATATATATATATATATATATATATATATATATATATATACATATATATATATATGTATATATATATATATGTATATATATATGTATATATATATATATATATATATATATATATATATATATATATAAAATGCAAAATCATCTGTAGTTGCAGTATCTTGTAACACCTTTTTTATTGGACTAACAAGATTCTGTTTTTGGGATTCCTCCCTTTATCAAGTCGTAAGCATTTCTGAGCTTTCTGAGCTCACAAGGCCTGTTAGTCCAATAAAAATATATATATTGTTTTCAAATTAACGGGTGCCAGATTTGTAAATTGCTTTCATTTAAACATTTTTAGCCTTCCACTAGTTCTTTCCAGTCTGGCCACAGTGCTCTCTACTTCCACCTCTGTCTATGTCAGGAACTATCTTGAACAGGATAGGTTTGCTATAGGGATTTACTCCTGCTCTGGACAGTTTCTTACATGGACAGAGGTGACAGAAGAAAACAACGTGGTAAGATTGGAAAGAACTACACAACTTTTTCAGGAGCATACAGCAGCTGAAGTCCTGGAAGGATTAATATTTTTAAATAGAAGTGTCACGATTCGGCTTACAGGTTGTGGATCCTCTGTGTCAGCGAGGGATTGGCGTGGACCGTGCTGGTGGACCGGTTCTAAGAGGCTACTGGTGTTCACCAGAGCCCGCCGCAAAGCGGGATGGTCTTGCTGCGGCAGTAGCAACCAGGTCGTATCCACTAGCAACGGCTCAACCTCGCTGACTGCTGAGAAGGCGTGGGACAGAAGGACTAGGCAGAGGCAAGGTCAGACGTAGCAGAAGGTCGGGCAGGCGGCAAGGTTCGTAGTCAAGATGGATAGCAGGAGTTCAGGTAACACAGGCTTTGGACAACACTAAACGCTTTCACTGGCACAAGGCAACAAGATCCGGCAAGGGAGTGCAGGGGAAGTGATGTGATATAGCCAGGGAGCAGGTGGAAGCCAATTAAGCTAATTGGGCCAGGCACCAATCATTTGTGCACTGGCCCTTTAAGTCTCAGAGAGCTGGAGCGCGCGCGCCCTAGAGAGCGGAGCCGCGCGCGCCAGCACATGACAGCCGGGGACCGGGACGGGTAAGTGACTTGGGATGCGATTCGCGAGCGGGCGCGTCCCGCTGTGCGAATCTCATCCCCGCCGGCAATGTCAGTGCAGTGCTCCCGGTCAGCGGGTCTGACCGGGGCGCTGCAGGGAGAGAGACGCCGTGAGCGCTCCGGGGAGGAGCAGGGACCCGGAGAGCTCGGCGTAACAAGAAGTCATTTACAAATCTGTTTAACTTTCTGTCACAAGTGGATTTGAAGAAATATTTTTTCCCTCTGGAGTACCCCTCTAAAGGAGTAATCTGGTCTTTTAAAATTGATGGCCTATCCTTACCCTCTGCTATCGCTCAGTTTTAAACAATTTGTTCCCTGGAACACAGCAGTGTTTTCAATGTAGAATTTAGTTATTACTCAAGAGAGCCTGTCAGGATTTCATGCTGCCTGTGGTTCAGAACAATCAAAGCAACAATATTAAACTTATTAATATATTCATCAATGCCTACATTTCATTAAAAATAATGTCCAATAACTTTTTGTAATTCAGGTTGATACATTTACAATTTGAGATTTTTAGGCTTTTACCTATTTCCCACGTATATAACCACCAGCTCGATCATGAATTTGCAATACACCTTCTTTTGTCACTTTCTATTAGCAGACTTATTGAATATTTTCAATAGGAAATAATTGTATAATAGGCAGTTCGAAATTAGTCTTACGTCTGTTTTATATTCATAATGACTTCTGTCCATTAGCGCTTTAACATGGAAATTTTGTTTTAATAAGCCGTAGAAATTGCTCATTAATTTCATCCAGATCTTTTATTTACAATTGCCTCACACTTTCTGAAACATAATGCATTAGCGATTGCTGAATTGATATCTACTTGAGTATAAAATTGCAAATGTGAGATATCAATTCATTGTTTCCTAATTATGACAGATTCGGGATCGGAGCTGTTTATGTTACAGCTTAAGCTCTTATTTAATTATAACGTTCATGGGAATTATTGATCAGTTCTTGTTCACTAGACACCAATCATTAACATTTTGACACATTGAATCGTATAAAAAGTGATTCATTCTTTTCCATAATTATGTATACCATTGCTATTCCAACATTCATTATACATTTAAACTATGTACTCCAGCCTGTTTTCTATCCTTTAAATTATGAAACTATATTTGCTTAACTTAGAAAAATAAAATTGCCTTTCCTTATGGAAATGTTTTTCGTAAATAGATTAATAGATTTATGTGTAGAAATAATTGTGTTAGTTAGTGTTAAAGTCATTAACAAAAACTTTTGATATAATGTAGATAATACTATTATATGTATATTTCTAATATATATTGATTAAACAATTTGTACATTTCTGGGTGAAAAAATGCTGTCCCTGCAGCTATTACATGTGTATATCTTTGAGGAGACCAAATACAGGAAGTAAGGGTGGGACAAGCAGGGCTCTGTGCAGGCTCCTGGATTGTCAATCATTCTGATGTGTGAGCCTCACTGCACGGAGCCCTGCTTGTCCTCACTGTACAGAACCCCGCTTGTCCTCAGTGTACAGAACCCTGCTTGTACTCAGTGTACAGAGCCCTGCTTGTCCTCACTGCACAGAGCCCTGCTTGTCCTCACTACACAGAGCCCTGCTTGTCCTCAGTGTACAGAGCCCTGCTTGTCCTCAGTGTACAGAGCCCTGCTGGTCCTCACTGCACAGAGCCCTGCTTGTCCTCAGTGCACAGAGCCCTGCTTGTCCTCAGTATACAGAGCCCTTCTTGTCCTCAGTATACAGAGCCCTGCTTGTCCTCAGTGTACAGATCCCTGCTTGTCCTCAGTGTACAGAGCCCTGCTTGTCCTCAGTGTACAGAGCCCTGTTTGTCCTACATGTACAGAGTCCTGCTTGTCCTCAGTGTACAGAGCCTTGCTTGTCCTCAGTGTACAGAGCCCTGTTTGTCCTCAGTGTACAGAGCCCTGCTTGTCCACAGTGTACAGAGCACGGCTTATCCTCAGTGTACAGAGTCCTGCTTGTCCTCAGTGTACAGAGCCCTGCTTGTCCTCAGTGTACAGAGCCCTGCTTGTCCTCAGTGTACAGAGCCCTGCTTCATCACTCTGGCTTGTGCCTAGTTTTTTAATAGCAGGTGTATCTACCAGCACAAGTACATATATTTCTCTCAGCACCTCAGTAGTGGCCATACCAGTATCTGTGGCACACACTACCTAGAGGCTTCCAATTGTGGTCATTATATGTGCTAGGTAGACCCTGCATTTTTAAATTAGTGTGGTACACACAAACACTTGTGTCTTATTATTATCACAATTTCAGTTCATTTTAATTGCATTCAATAAAAGTTATATTTTATTCAATTTCATTTGGGGGTTTCTAGTTTAGGGTACACCTTTGGGGGTTTCCCCTAAAGCTGTTGTACATTAAATATTACCTTGTTACCCCCTGGGGTTTTGTTGTTTACTGCTTCATCACCCTGACTTCCTGTATTTGGTCTCCTCACAGAGACACACAGGCAATTTCTGCAGGGACAAAAATCTACAAATTTTTTTAACCAATGTATATTACAAATATACAGATAATGGTATTATCCACATAATATAAAACATTTTTGTTAACGACAGGTACACTTTAAGCAAGCTTACTGGAAGTTCAGCTCCCAGGGCTTGCCGACTTTTAGAAAGGTTGTCTGGAAATGATGGGAGTTGTTGATTAGCAACAGCTGGAGACTCCCTGTTTTGGAAGACACCGGCAGAAAGGGTCTGTTCACATTATGCATTTTTAACATGTGTTCTAAGAATAAGGTATGGCATGCTAAGAATTCATAATGTGAACAGAGTCATACTTACCAGGCTGTGATCTTCTTCTTGTGTAGCTCTGCCCCTAGTGACGTAATTGCGAGAGGCGAGGCTACACAAGAAGAGGACTGAGGAGGTAAGTAAAACCCTCTTCTCTGTATACATTATGCAACCATCTATATGGATGGCTGTATAATGTATACACCACCCAACCCAAGGAGTTAACTACTCACCAGTGCTAATTAACTCCTTCCTTGCTGGACTGAGCTGTACCCGTTGCTATCAGCTGCAGGCACAGCTCAGTCCCGACATTGCCAGGTTTGGGTGAGCCTAAACTGGCAATATTTGAAAATTCAGAGAACCACAACCGCCCCCCCCCCCCCCCCCCCCAAAGTTTAGATCGAATCCGGGTTAAGGGTGCTCAGCTAGCTCAACTTTATTGCCAGTCTATCTGGTGAAGACTGAACAGGGAATGAAGGATAGGCACTGATCGTGAAGCTCAGTAGCCAAAGGGGATTGTTGTGGATACAGGAGAGTGGGCTCCCCACCGGGAAACATAACTGGGTTACCTACTGAGAAAAAGACTGGCATGTAGCAAAGATTGAAGCCTAGTAAGGTTAAATGAGTGAGAACCAAAGGTCAGCTGCAGACCACAATCATTTAACCCCTCCTGAACTAAACTAGTGAGTTCAAGTATTGTGCATCTCAATCAAAGATATGTTCTTTGTACAGTGACATTCTACAGTTAAAATAAAAAAAATTGTTTTCTGCAAATCAGTGCCCAATCAGTGTGCCTCCAGCTGATGCAAAACTACAACAATTAGCATGCTCAAATAGTCAAAGGCTGGGGTGTGTTTAGTCCAAAAGCCTAGGGCAGCACAAGCTATAAATAAGGCCCTGACCTTTTTCTGGATGGTACATTCATCTTCAGGTTGCATAATAATTATAACCTATGTATAATTAATTTTACCATTTGATTTATTCATACTGAATATACCACGTATAGTTATAGAAATATTTACCAATTAATATATTCAAATATTTTTTAATGCCACCTATGGTTTTTATTTCACTCATATATATTCCTTTCTGAATTTATTTCACATTTGCCATTGAGAAATCACTATTATTGTAGCCATTATGGACCTCTGCCTTACTAGTCCCGCACTGATTTACTGTATGCTTGGAGTTTGCACTGTATTCTGTGCGTAAGAGTTTCCACCAGATACTTCAACTTTAACACTCTTGAATAGTAACCTGCTTCCAATGCCTGAGATGAGGAAATGCAAATTCTACAACAGAAAGTGGTAAAAGTGAGTTTATTCTTTGTACTATGTAGTAGAATATCCTCAATTCTATATACAAGGAAGCTTGTGTTATCCAACTACACTTCATCATTTATCATCTATAGATTAGCTATCTATTTTAGATGTAAGTAACATAAAGTGTAACTATCATAAAAATTCAGCCAACAATAGAAACAGAAAAAAATCTAATTTACAAAAACTGAACATTTTACAACAAACAAATCAGGCTGGACAAATGAACACTGGGTAGGAAGGGTAACCATAGTAATCAATGTTGGTAACATAAACAAAGGAAATGCAATCACCAGTAAATTAGCAAGAAGAAAATAGAACATGCTTAGCTCATTAAAAGGAAGAATGCAAGGCATAACATACATCACAGGGTAAATACAAACTGCCAAACTATGCAAAAAGCAGAAATCGTCCTCAACAAATGTAAAATAGATTAGTAAAACAAAAACAGATGAACATCAGTCTTAGTTCAAATCTCATATGCCAGGGATTACTGTGTATATTTAAACTCTTCAAAGGTCCATATAGAGAATGTAAAAAGTATCATGGAGGGATGAGGTTATTGGAGAATGCGCTTACATGGTGGTGTGGAGTGAAAAAGAATGTTTATTGCTGAACTTGACAGATCAATTAGGAGTTACTGCATGTAAACACTAAACACTGCAAAAAAAAAATTTATGGTTGTTTACACATTTTTAGTAGATACTTAACCCGTTCAGGTCTCAGCCTGTTTTTGGCCTTAAAGATAGAATTTGTCAAATCTGACCTGTGTCACTTTATGTACTATTAACTCTGGGATGCTTTTACCTGATGTTATCATGCTGATTCTGTATTTTTTTTTTTTTTTTTTTTTTTTGTGTGCGACATATTCTACTTTGTTAATGATTAATTTTTGTTGATACTTGCAGAGTTTCTTTGTGATTTTTTATTCTGTTTGTATGGAAAATGGACATGTTAAATAAATGACACATTGATCCACAAATACAGTGTGTCAACTTTATGGTGGCATCATAAAGTAGCCATGTTTTTACTTTATGAAGACATAAGAAAACTTTAAAAATGTGTAACAATTTTCCAAAATGTTTACATTTTCTAGGGACCAGTTCAGTTTTGAAGTGGATCTGAGGGGCCTTTATGTCACTTATTAAAGATTGACCTGTAAGCACAATGATTGACTGGTCAGAATTGACCCAATCGATTGCCGTCACAAGCGGGGTATCAGGACCCATCAGCCATCTTAGCCCAATCCCTGCATGGTTAGTTGCAGTGATCGGAAATGGCCAGAACATACATGTATTTCCTGGTACTTTAACTGGCAGGAGCCAATAGCTTGCATGTCCTTTGTCCTCTAGAAATTATAGGAAATGTGACACTCAGATAATTTTTTTTTCTGATTAGAGGCAGATACTAAAGTGCATTCCTTAGTATTTGTGTCTATCAGTTGATTGTAATTTTTTTATTTTATATTTTGTGCATTAATTTATGGGCTGCTAGCTTGCCTGAGCTTTTTCTAACAGTATTTAGTGATATGCTTTACGGCAGGACCCAGAGCTGTGCCATTTACATGAATTTTGAGGTCATTCTACAGGGAGTGGGAGGCTGTTCTCTGCACAAAAGCTATTGCATGTACAGTATATATCTTACTGGTGTCACCTTTCAGTGTAATCCTGTCTGTGCTGTGAAGAAAGACCTTTCTGAAAAGAATGTGGGAAATGATACAGAAAGGAAATATCAGCTCAATTTTAGACCTAATGGCCATAATGGAAACTGCAAGATTTCAGGATGTTTATAAAATACAGATAGAAAAATTATCTTAAAAAATATAGTTCACTTAAAATTTGTATTTAGGCAACAGATCATTTTCTAAAGACACATTACCTTAAATCCCAACAGTAAAAGGGGTACTCCGGATAGCAAAAAATATTCATATTTTGCCCACTTAGTGCCAGACCAACTGTGATGTAACACACACCTATTACCTGTACTGGGCAGTTTTCCTTGTTGGAATATGCTGTGACAGGCATAAGTGGAGAAAAACCTGTCATTCTCTGTCTCCTCTCTCCCCTTTCCCCTTCCTCAACTGAGACAGAGATCATATGATACTTTGTACTGGCTTTTAGCATCTTTGGCTTGTAAGCCAAGGCCATTTATTAAATAATACAAGCAAGCCACATCCCCATTCAAACATTGTCAAACCAAACCACCCCCTCTTCATCATAGCTTATCAAGCCACACCCCATTCTGACAGCATATCAAAAAGCCATGCCCCCTTACTAACGGCAGTGAGCACTGCTGGGAAATGTAGTTTTAATAGGGTGTGCAGGAGAAAGGAGCAGAGAGAAAATGGAGCAGTGGGCAGAGGTGGATGGTGCATCAGGGAGCAGTGAATGACGTAAGAAACAAGCCAGGGCCATGTCATTACTTTCCACACCATGTGGAGTATTTTTTTTTAATTTTTTGTCCCCGGATAACCCCTTGAAGGATCTTACATACAAGAACACTGTTCCCTGTCTTTGTATGTCTGAATCAACTTATTACCCCTCTTGGGCCTGCAGGGCCCACAAATTACCTTATTATTTTTGTCAGTCTCTCCCTATCTTAATTTTCATTCATAAACAATGAAGAAAATAAATGTTTAACTGTGTGCTAAGTATAATACGCATGAATACAAAAGAATAATACAAATGATACCTATCTATACCAAATACATGGAATTTTTAATGTGATTTTGGGCTAATACTGCTGACAAAAATTATCCGATCAGGGTGCTGCAAGGAGGAATTCACTTGAAACTCCTTGTTATTAATTTATGCAGATTCTCTTTAGTATGAGCAGGGCCTAAATGTATGCTTATTTATTGAATTAGCATTAAACTTTACTGTAAACTTTACTGTAAAAGCACAGTTTTGTATATTTGTCACATAAATAATAAAATAAAAATCACTGCTTATGGTCTTGAATTGGTGTGCCCCCTCATCTTGCTATTTTGTGTGACACAGTTAACACCAGTTCCAGGTGAGAATTTCCTTAACCCCTTAAGGACTGAGCCCTTTTTCACCTTAAGGACTCGGCCATTTTTTGCAAATCTGACCACTGTCACTTTAAACATTAATAACTCTGGAATGCTTTTAGTTATCATTCTGATTCCGAGATTGTTTTTTCGTGACATATTCTACTTTAACGTAGTGGTAAAATTTTTGGGTAACTTGCACCCTTTCTTGGTGAAAAATCCCCAAATTTGATGAAAAATTTGAAAATTTTGCATTTTTCTAACTTTGAAGCTCTCTGCTTGTAAGGAAAATGGATATTCCAAATAATTTTTTTTTTATTCACATATACAATATGTCTACTTTATATTTGCATCATAAAATTGATGAGTTTTTACTTTTGGAATACATCAGAGGGCTTCAAAGTTCCGCAGCAATTTTCCAATTTTTCACAAAATTTTGAAACTCGCTTTTTTTCAGGGACCAGTTCAGGTTTGAAGTGGATTTGAAGGGTCTTCATATTAGAAATACCCCATAAATGACCCCATTATAAAAACTGCACCCCTGAAAGTATTCAAAATGACATTCAGTAAGCGTTTTAACCCTTTACGGGTTTCACAGGAATAGCAGCAAAGTGAAGGAGAAAATTCACAATCTTCATTTTTTACACTCGCATGTTCTTGTAGACCCAATTTTTGAATTTTTGCAAGGGGTAAAAAGGAGAAAATTTTTACTTGTATTTGAAACCCAATTTCTCTCGAGTAAGCACATACCTCATATGTCTATGTTAATTGTTCGGCGGGCGCAGTAGAGGGCTCAGAAGGGAAGGAGCGTCAAATGGTTTTTGGGGGGCATGTCACCTTTAGGAAGCCCCTATGGTGCCAGAACAGCAAAAAAAAACACATGGCATACCATTTTGGAAACTAGACCCCTCGGGGAACGTAACAAGGGGTAATGTGAACCTTAATACCCCACAGGTGATTCACGACTTTTGCATATGTAAAAAAAATATATATTTTTTTTACCTAAAATGCTTGGTTTCTCTAAAGTTTAACATTTTTAAAAAAGGTAATAGCAGAAAATACCCCCCAAAATTTGAAGCCCAATTTCTCCCGATTCAGAAAACACCCCATATGGGGGTGAAAAGTGCTCTGCTGGCGCACTACAGGTCTCAGAAGAGAAGGAGTCACATTTGGCTTTTTTGAAGGAAATTTTGCTCTGGGGGCATGCCGCATTTAGAAAGCCCCTATGGTGCCAGGACCGCAAAAAAACCACACATGGCATACCATTTTGGAAACTATACCCCTCGGGGAACGTAACAAGGGGTAAAGTGAACCTTAATACCCTACAGGTGTTTCACGACTTTTGCATATGTAAAAAAAAATAAAAAAATTTACCTAAAATGCTTGGTTTCCCAAAAAATTTACATTTATACAAAGGGTTAAAGCAGAAAATACCCCCCAAAATTTGAAGCCCAATTTCTCCCGATTCAGAAAACACCCCATTTGGGGGTGAAAAGTGCTCTGTTGGCGCACTACAGGTCTCAGAAGAGAAGGAGTCACATTTGGCTTTTTCAAAGCAAATTTTGCTCTGGGGGCATGCCGCATTTAGGAAGCCCCTATGGTGCCAGGACCGCAAAAAAAAACCACATGGCATACCATTTTGGAAACTAGAGCCCTCGGGGAATGTAACAAGGGGTTAAGTGAACCTTAATACCCTACAGGTGTTTCACGACTTTTGCATATGTAAAAAAAAATAAAAAAATTTACCTAAAATGCTTGGTTTCCCAAAAAATTTACATTTGTACAAAGGGTTAAAGCAGAAAATACCCCCCAAAATTTGAAGCCCAATTTCTCCCGAGTACGGCGATACCCCATATGTGACCCTTAACTGTTGCCTTGAAATACGACAGGGCTCCAAAGTGAGAGCGCCATGCGCATTTGAGGCCTAAATTAGGGATTGCATAGGGGTGGACATAGGGGTATTCTACGCCAGTGATTCCCAAACAGGGTGCCTCCAGCTGTTGCAAAACTCCCAGCATGCCTGGACAGTCAACGGCTGTCCGACAATACTGGGAGTTGTTGTTTTGCAACAGCTGGAGGCTCCGTTTTGGAAACCGTGGCGTACCAGACGTTTTTCATTTTTATTGGGGAAAGGAGGGGGGCTGTGTAGGGATATGTGTATATGTAGTGTTTTTTACTTTTTATTTTATTTTTTGTGGTAGTGTAGTGTAGTGTTTTTAGGGTACAGTCGCACGGGCGGGAGGGGGGGGTTCACAGTAGTTTCTCGCTGGCAGTTTGAGCTGTTGCAGAAAATTTGCTGCAGCTCAAACTTGCAGCCTGATACTTACTGTAATCCTCCGCCCATGTGAGTGTACCCTGTACGTTCACATTGGGGGGGACATCCAGCTGTTGCATAACTACAACTCCCAGCATGCGCTGAGAGACTGTACATGCTGAGAGTTTTAGTTTTGCAACAGCTGTAGGCACACTGGTTATGTATCACGGAGTTTGTGACCTTACTCAGTGTTTCAAAACCAGTGTGCCTCCAGCTGTTGCAAAACTACAACTCCCAGCATGTACGGTGCATCGTGTAAGGTGACTGCTGGGAGTTGTAGTTTGCAACAGCTGGAGGCACACCGGTCGTGAAACAATGAGTTAGGTAAAAAAAAAAACTAAGTTTCACAACCAGTGTGCCTTCAGCTGTTGCAAAACTACAACTCTCAGCAGTCACCGACAGCCAATGGGCATGCTGGGAGTTGTAGTTATGCAACCAGCAGATGCACCACTACAACTCCCGGCATGCACTTTAGCTGTTTGTGCAAGCTGGGAGTTGTAGTTATACAACAGCTGAAGGTACACTTTTCCATAGAAAAAATGTGCCTCCAGCTGTTGCAAAACCATAAGTCCCAGCATGCCCATAAGGGAATGCTGGGAGTTGTGGTGGTCTGCCTCCTGCTGTTGCATAACTACAGCTCCCAGCATGCCCTTTTTGCATGCTGGGAGCTGTTGCTAAGCAACAGCAGGAGGCTGTCACTCACCTCCTGCTGCTGCTCCATCGCAGACTGTCCCTCGCCGCCGCCGTCGCTCCTGGGGCCCCGATCCCAACATTAACGCCGGGGATCGGGGTCCCCAGCACCCGGGGTCGTCTTCCCGCACCCGCTCACGCCCTCCGGAAGAGGGGCGGAGCGGGTGCGGGAGTGACACCCGCAGCAGGCGCCCTGATTGGTCGGCCGGTAATCCGGCCGACGAATCAGGGTGATCGTGAGGTGGCACCAGTGCCACCTCACCCCTGCAGGCTCTGGCTGTTCGGGGCCGTCAGAGACGGCCCCGAACAGCCAGTTATTCCGGGTCACCGGGTCACTGGAGACCCGATTGACCCGGAATCGCCGCAGATCGCTGGACTGAATTGTCCAGCGATCTGCGGCGATCGCCGACATGGGGGGGCATAATGACCCCCCTGGGCGATATGCCGGGATGCCTGCTGAAAGATTTCAGCAGGCATCCGGCTCCGGTCCCCAACCGGCTAGCGGTGGGGACCGGAATTCCCACGGGCGTATGGATACGCCCTGCGTCCTTAAGGACTCGGGATGCAGGGCGTATCCATACGCCCTGCGTCCTTAAGAGGTTAATGTAGAAAATGTAAGCAGGACGAACATCAGAGAATATGTGGGCGCAGTTCAGATGGGGAAATTCCATAGCACTTTGCTAACATTACTTTGAAAGAAATTAATTCTGATAAGTAGAAAAGAACAATTGCATGAGAATTTGCATTGAAAACCTAAAATCAGAAACAAATAAAATCGAACAAGATAAAACAAATTGGATCTAGTAACATGATATGGTAAACCAGGGTCCTTAGTCATCCATGTGTATGGTAGCATGATAAATCGGTATTTAATCTCACTGGTTACTTTATTTGGTACAACTTACTAGTAGGACCGTCGTTTGCCCTTAGAACTGCCTTCATTCTTTGTGGCATATTTTCTGCAAGGTACTGGAAACATTTATCTAAGATTTTGGCCCATATGGACATGGTGACATCATGCAGTTGCTGCACATTTGTCGGCTGCACATCCATGATGGGAACCTTCACATCCCATAGCTGCCCTATTGGATTGAAATCTGGTGACTGTGGAGGCCGTTGGAGGACAGTGATCTCATTGTCATGGATGAGATGATATGAGTTTTGTGATCTGGTGCATTATCCTACTGGAAGTAACATCAGAAGGTGGGTACATTGTGGTCAAAGAGATGGACATGGTCAACAACAATACTCAACAATACAATACAATAACAATACAGTGTGCTAAGAAAATATCCCCTCACACCATTACACCACCACTACCAGCCTAATCTTTTGATAGGAGGCAGAATGGATCAATGCTTCCAAGTTGTTTACACCCAATTCTGACCATGCCATCTGAATGTTGCAGCTGGAGTTAAGACTCATCAGAACAGGCCACATTCTTTCAGTCTTCCATTGTTCAATTTTGGTGAGCCTGTGCAAATTTAAGCCTCAGTTTTGGGTTCTTAGTTATAGAATGGCACCTACCATGGTCTTCTGCTGTAGACCATCTGCTTCACGGTTTATTGTGTTTTACATTCAGAAATGTTATTCTGCATACCTTGGTCATAACAAGTAGTTATTTGAGTTACTGTTTCTTTTCTGATATCTGGAGCCATTCTTCTTCAATCTCTAACATCAACAAGGCATTTTCATTCACACAACTGCTACTCACAGGATATTTTATCTTTTTCGGACCATTCACTATAAACCCATGAGATTGTTTTGCGTGAAAATCCCAGTAGATCAGCAATTTCGGAAATACTCAGACCATCCCATCTGACATTAACAATCATTCCACATTCCAAGTCGCTAAAATCCCTTTTTCCAAAATGTTGCCATGTGATTGGCTGATTAGTTATTTGTGTTAACAAGCAATTGAACAGGTGAATTTAATATAGTTGCCATTGTGATAGCCTGGGGGATGTAGGGTATGGGGAGTGTAGCTGTGCGATTTCTAAAGGGTGCTTGTTAACCCTTGCTATTCGTGATGCCAGAGTGAGGGTTCCTCAGTAATGCTTGTCCTACTGCCACCCTTCCCAAGAGCAATAGGGAGGTAGATAATAATAGATTGTTCACGACCAGAGAGTTTTCTGAAACAGTATTAACTTTTACTGAAGGTTTTCTGCAAGCTTCAATAACATAACAGTTTCTAAGCATAACAACGGCTTTCTTTGGAGATTGTCAATGGTTGGGAATTTAGCATTTAGAGTCTTTCAGTACTGTGCGCAGTTCCACTGGATTTAGGGGAGTTAATTGCGGTCCAGTAGTCACGCTAGCATTAGCGGGGATTTAGATTTGAACTTACGGTTTTGGTTCCGCTGAGGCCGGTAGGTGGTTAGGCCTAGCGTGTCTTTGAAAGTTGTGCAGAACCGTCCTGGTAGTCCAGCATCCACAAGAGCAGCAACCCAAAAGAGAGCGATAATTGGACACAGCTCCCTTATATGGGCAGGGGCTGGACTAATGCTAATTGGTCCGTACTGATGTCAATCAACATTACAAAGATTTGGGGGTAACACGTGACCCAAGGACCTCCAAAGGTCCTCCAACATACCATAGAGGTTACTAGCATGGTCCTGCGACGCTGAAGGTAAGTGCTATACATTACTATAAAATATATATAATTATTAAATACGATTAAGCCTTTTTCTGTATGTGAATCGTGTCAAGATTTGTGAATAAAGGAAACCTTATTTTATCCTCTACCTAACGTGTCGGGCCTTCTTCTTTTGTTGATTGGACGTTTGGCTGAGGCGGTACCAGCCGGTCCCGGGCACAGGTGAGCTACCTGGATGTTCAGTGAGAGCGGACTCCACAGCCTCTATTAATTATTAAATATATACATATATCATCATTAGAGATAGACTTGAGGAGAGGCGACTAGGGGCTGTCCCACCTGAGGAACCCTACTTGAACGTAGTTACTCTGAATTTGGGGACCTCTACACTGGGTACGGTATGCAATACAGTACCAGGACACCACAAACCCCCTTTCTTAAGATAAGTCGGCCTCGACGTCAGTCCCCTAAGACAGAGGGACGAAGTGAAGGTTGGGTACAACATTATAAAACTACTTAACATTTTCTTTGATGTACATACATTGGTTTGGGTAAACTCACAAACAGGGTTGTTGGTTCATGAATTTAGTAATAGGATGATATTATGCACATGAGATACATCATACTTAACATTTTTCCTAAGCTCACTAGACAATTTAAATCTCACTGTATATTTTTGCCATGTTAGCTACCTGTTTAGTACACTTAGGGTATATTGGCTTGCCTGAGGCTTTCTACCTATAAGACTGGCTACTAGGGTCCATTGGCTTCACGCTCCTATCCCTAGAACACAACAGATAAACCTTACCTAGGTTACCTTTAATTACGTGTATTATTTTTAGCTTGCAAGAGCACCTACTGGCCAGGCAGGACATCTCGCACACGTATAAGAAAGAAGAAAGTTATTGCACGTAACACTGGCAGGAATTGGAAAATTACATTAGCTACAAATCCCAAGACATTTACTTTAATGTGAGACATTTTTGTTTGTTTATTCTTGGGTGTACTAAGTTTAAGTGAGGTAAGTACACTTAAGTGATTGTTTTTTTTTTTTAGGTACTATGTGTGTAGTACTATGTGTAAGGTTAGTCTTGATACCTTAGGGGTAGTTTCCCTTGAGTGGACCTTTGAGACCGACGCAACACCACTTCTTGACTCTCAGGAACGTCCTCGATAGACAACTCCCTGGCAACTTCGGTCCTTGTGGGACCCTCTTGCAGACTAGAAACAGGAGTAATATCTTCTGTAGGACCAGCCTGACCTATAAGGCTTGGTGAGGGGAGTCCTGGAATACTTGGAGCAGGCACAGGAGTACTTGGAACTGTCACTGTAGCGCACTCAGTGCCAGGCGAAGAGGAGAACAGTGGAACGTCCATTGTGGGGTGGATTCCCTCTCCTGGAACATACTCTCTTGTTGGCCTTGCCTCTGAGGGAGCTGAAGGAGGCGGCTCGGGCAAGTCGTCCTTCATGCACAACTTTATCCTATTTCGGTGGACTACCTGCGGCTTGAACCCCTCCTTCTGTACTTCATACACGTCCGTATCGGGGTACGGCATGGCCGTAATAGTGTAAGGCTCCGTCTCCCACAGAGAATCCAGCTTATTCGACCGAGGAAACTTTCGGAACCAGACTCTATCTCTAAGTTGCAGTGGTTGAACGGATGCATGCCGGATGTAATCCTTTTGCTGTCTGTACTGAGCCTCGCCCATTTTTTTCTCCACAATATCCTTAGCTTCTTCAATCCTCCTTTAGTGCTCAGAAACCCAGTCTTGAGAGGCCTGAGGAGAGTTGTTGAAAGGTGCTTGCAACCTGAAGGGTCTATCTTTAGGCAGTTGACCGTGTCAGCCCTTCATCAAAAAGAAGGGAGTGTACCTGGGGGAACAGTGGATAGTATTATTGTAGATCTCCAACAGTTCAGGCAGTAGTCGGGGCCACTCTTCATGCTTCGAAACAGATGCTGCCCTTAGCATGTGAATAAACACCTGATTATTTCTCTCGCACAGCCCATTCCCTTGAGGGTGATATGCAGTGGTCCTGAGTTTCCTGAAATCGTCAGTGTTCCTGGAATAGCTGAGCCTCAAACAGTTCTCCGATCAGTGAGGATCGATTCGGGACACCCGACAGGTTGGACCTAATGGCTGTAGAAGATCTGGGCGGCCGTCCTGGCAGTTAGATCCTTGACAGGCACAACGACCACCCACTTGGGGATCCACTATAGTCAGGGCATAGGTGTATCCTGATTGATTAGGGGATAACTTCACATGATCCAGAGCAACCAGCTTGTTAGGCCTCTCAGTACGGATGGGATGTAGCGGGGTTCTTGCATCTTTGCGAGAATTTTTGGTGACATTACAGATGGTGCACTCGGCACACCACTTTTCAATATCTCCATGCATCCCCACCCAATAGAATCTCCTTCAGGTAGTAGCATCAGTCTTGTGGACCCCAAAGTGTCCTCACTGGTTGTGATAGGCATTTAGAACCATGGCAGCATCCCTTTGTGGGACCAAAATCTGATGCAGGCATTCTCCAGACACTGGGTCTAAGGAATTTCGGCATAGCAATCCTTTGTGGAGAAACAGATGATTTCTCTGTTGCCATAACCGCTTCAACTCCAAGTCGCCTTGCGGAGCCTATATGGCACTCTCTTCTGCAATAGATCACAAGATCCCCCTTGACCCGGCTCTCGTCTTGCAGGGTTTTCCAGGTTTATAGATGTTCGGGGACCTTGAGAGGCCCTGGGTCGTTCCTTTCTTGAGCTGTCAGAGTGCTCTGACTCACAAACCTCTGATAAAAGGGCTGCATCTCTACATCTTCCCACACATCCTCCATGGGTGGCTCTTCACCGGGGGCCATGCGGGAAAGCACGTCGGCGTTAACATTGGTCTCCCCACTGCGATACTTGATGTTAAATCATAGTGGGCCAGTCGAGAGGCCCAGCGTTGCTCAATGGTGCCCAGCTTGGCGGTGTTCAAGTGGGCCAATGGGTTGTTGTCAGTGTAAACCGTGAAAGGAGTGGCTGCCAAATAGTCCTTGAATTTTTCAGTGACCGCCCAGACCAATGCAAGAAGTTCGAGCTTGAAAGAACTGTAGTTTGCATCATTCTTTTCTACGCTAGGTGTAGGCTGGCATAGGCTATAACTCTTCTCCGACTTGGTCCTCGGGAGTATCACCTTCTCGTATTTGCAGTCTGAGAAGTCCATTGCCTGGCAACTTGTGGCTTTGACATCACGTCTCGGGGGTCCAGATGGTGTAACTTAGCAGTAGGAGTATACTTGGTTATTCTGGTGACGGCTTGGGAGAGGTTAACCACTCGCACCGGAACTCTCCCATTTTGTACAGTTACAAGGCTTTTAGCTGCATGTACCAAAGGGTAGTCCACCAGTTGCATGGGTTCCAAGAGTGCCTGATAATCTTGGTTCTTCACCCCGGGTCGGGCACGGCACCAGATAATGGTCTCTGTCTGCGGCTGCAGCGTAATGGCTCGTATGTCTTTAATGCTCACCCGGCAGATCTCTCCGCGAGGATTGACAAACGTTTGTTAAGCTTGGAGTGTCCTGAGGTGGTGTTACGCGGCTCTCTGGCCAGAGGGCGACATGTAGGGAAGAGAAGCATGCAAGGAGTTAACTATGTCATCAAAGCAGTGTCTCATGATGTTCATTCCCAGAATAAACTCAGCTGCATGTTCATCAACAACACTAGTAATAACACCTTGCCCCCTAAGAACATGATTCCCTACTTGCACGTGGGCTCCCAGTAGCCATGCTTGGGTACTGGTTTCCCATTCCCCGCCATCACCCGAAAGTCTACGTCATTAGGCTCGCATAACATATCCGGACCCCAATACTTGTAAAACACCCCTCGAGGAATGGTGGACAACTGGGACCCAGTGTCGATCAAGACTTGCAATTTAACCCCCTCTACTACTATTTGTACATAGGGGCAGGGGGCAACATACATTGAGAGTCCTGTTTTGGTGCTGGTAGATTCCGGACCTTCAGCGGTTACTCCTGGGGTGCGGTCCTCGACCCCAGGGGGTGCCCGTTTAAAGCCCAACATTGGCTCTTCCAGTGTCCAGTCTGGTTACGATGGCTACAAACAGGTTTTTGAGTCCTAGGGGGCCGCACAGGGGGGACACTAGGTGGCCTGGAGGGATGAGGGGCAGTCTCTTTGGATGAAGGGGAGTTAACCCTGCCTACCATCTCTCTAACGGCTTTAGTCAACTGATCAATGTCCTGTCGCACGTGTTGTAAGTCGTTAACACGTGTTGTAGGGACTAGAAGGAGGCGAGGCACCGGCAGGCTGGGGTGTGGTTACGGCCGGGGCCGAGGCTCACAATGATTCAGTAGAAAGGGGACTAACTTCTTCTGCTTCGGGCCCTGACTCATGGCCAACCACTTAAAGGCGGGGAAAACCATATCAGGGTTTTGAGCCGCCAGCATCCTGAGTTGGGCCTTATCCCACTTATTCTGTGCCCCTTCTATGAACCTGTCCATCAACACCCTGTTATCCTGATCGGCGTGATGCCATCTAGCTTTTATACCACTTCTAATGCGTTCTGCAGGGCTACAGCATAGGCCCTAAGAGTCTCACCTGGTTTCTGACATCGTTCATGCAGTCTTAGACGTACCTCGGAGAGGGAGTGACACTCGAACACTTGATAGAGCCCCTCAAAGTTTTTTTTCCAATGTAGCCTTGTTGGCCGATGGCCATGTGCGTACCTCCTCTAATGCAAGTCCCTGCAGCTGTCCAGTAAGTAACTGCACCTGTAGATGAGGGGAGAAAGCATAAAAAGCACTAGTGGTGCCCTTAACCCCTTGCGCTGCGAATTGCGGCTCTGCAGTGTTTTTCGCCTCGCCCTTACTTTTCGTGCGCACTTTCTGCACACCGCACCAGCAGTACAGTCCCCTAGTTTAGCAGGAGATTCGCAATACTTCAATAAAGTCTTTTGCCTAGGGGGGAGTACTCTTTATTGGTGGCAACAGCTGGAGGCACACACCCATATCCTGTTCGTGACGCCAAAAAGCTATGTGATAGCCTGGGGGATGTAGGGTATGGGGAGTGTAGCCGTACGGTTTCTAAAGGGTGCTTGTTAACCCTTGCTATTCGTGATGCCAGGGTGGGGGCTCCTCAGTAACGCTTGTCCTACCGCCACCCTTCCCAAGAGCAATAGGGAGGTAGATAATAATAGATTGGCCACTACCAGAGAGTTTTCTGAAACAGTATTAACTTTTACTGAAGATTTTCAGCAAGCTTCAATAACATAACAGTCTCTAAGCATAACAACGGCTTTCTTTGGAAATTGACAATGGTTGGGACTTTAGCATTTAGAGTCTTTCAGTACTGTGCGTTGTTCCACTAGATTTAAGGGAGTTAGTTGCAGTCCAGTAATCACGGTAGCATTAGCGGGGATTTAGATTTGAACTCACGGTTTGGTTACACTGAGGCCGGTAGGTGGTTAGGCCTAGCATGTCTTTGAAAGTTGTGCAGAACCGTCCTGGTAGTCCGGCATCCATGAGAGCAGCAACCCAAGAGAGCGATAATTGGACACAGGTCCCTTATATGGGCAGGGGCTGGACTAATGCTAATTGGTCCGTACTGATGTCAATCACCATTACAAAGATTTGTGGGTAACACGTGACCCAAGGACCTCCAAAGGTCCTCCAACATACCATAGAGGTTACTAGCATGGTCACATGACCGAAGGTCCTGCAACGCTGAACAAGGTAAGTGCTATACATTACTATAAAATATGTATAATTGGAGATTTTCCTAGTCTAGATGATGGAAAATATGGATTTTATTAAAGACAGGAGGCAAATATTATGCTATTCTTTCTTTAATTTAGCCCACAGCAGCAAGGGTAAAAATACAGCAAAGTGAAGAAAAACTTTTTAGTGCAACCAAACATATGGTATATGGTATGTCCAATATCACAGGTGATAAAGTCCGTTAACACCAACTGTTAATCCTCTTTCTTGTTGCGAGGAGAATAGAAGAAGAACATCAAATAACTTCTAATGTAGAACTGGAACGCGGAAATCGGAAAGTAGAACAACGGAACGAAGAGTTGAGAGTCGGTAATCTTCAATCTAAGATGAAATATATAATAAAAAACGAAACACAAAGATAAATAGGGGGGGGGGGGGTTAAAAGGGAGGGATAATATTCGCCTCCTGTCTTTAATAAAATCCATATTTTCCTAGGAAAATCTCCAATTTTATTGAAAGACGGAGGCTCATATTATGCATGTTTAAAGCTAAAATCATAACAATATACTTAAAATACAGACATAGAAACATGAGAGGAAGGTCTAAATTAAAAGGTTCTGAAGGTAGATTCAGATGACCAATTAGCGGCTTTCAGAAGGTCTGAAAGTGAACCTCCGGATTGAATAACTCTAGTGGACATAGCGCCTCTGGTGGAATGACCACCAAACAGAGAAGTGTCAATACCTGCTAGATGCATGGTTTGTATGATCCATCTGGCAATTGTGGCAGAAGAGACTGGAAGATGAGGTCGACAATAAGAGATTAATAATTGAGAAGAAGAATGTGTACGTAAAAGATTTGTTCGTAAGATTGAAGACAATAAACCACACAAAAATTAACATTGTGAGGAAAAGAAGGGTAGAACACTGAACGTAAATTAGTTTTTGTACATTAATAAATAGTAAACATAAGATAAGGAATTCATTAGGACCTAGAGAATCAAGGAAGGATAAAACTAGATTAACGTCCCAAGTAGAGGTATATTTGTGAAGAGGAGGTCTTCTGAAACGAATACCTTTCATGAGTTCTCAAACCAAAGGATGTTTCCCAACCGGCAAAGAATCAATAGGAATGTGATTAGAAGAGATAACAGAACAATACACATTAGTAGTGCAATAAGCCTTTCCTTGTTAAAAAGAAAAAGAAAGGAAATTCAATATGTCATTCAGAGAAGAGTGAACGGGATCCAGATCCTGTTGTGCATAGTGTTGCATCGCGAATATTCGCAAAGCGAATTTTATTCGCGAATATCGCATATTCGCGAATTCGCGAATATTCGCGAATATAGCACTATATATTCGTAATTACGAATATTTTTTTTTTTTCACAGTACACATCACAGTGATCATCCCTCTCTGCTGCCAGCTTGTGTGGTGTAAAGAAGGCTCTAATACTACTGTGTGAGACTGGCGTGCGAATTTTCGCATATGCTAAAATTAGCAGATGCTAATTTTCGCATATGCAAATTTTTGTTTATGGTAATTTTCGCATAATAAAATGGGGGTTTTACGAATATGCGAATATTCGCGAATATATGACGAATATTCGTCCATATATTCGCAAATATTCGCGAATTCGAATATGGCCTATGCTGCTCAACACTAGTTGTGCACACCAATGAGACCAAATTTTCCAGGCAGACCTGGTTCCTGGGGCCCATGCATCCGATAGGATGTCTCTAGTTGATTGTGAAAGTCCTTGATCATTTGGGATTTCCCGGATACTAGCCAAGCTACAAGAGACAGGGTGCCTGACAGAATTGGAGAATGGGAGTTCCCTGATGGATCTAGAAGAAGTGAAGGAGACATGGGAATGATCTGAGGAAATCCACAGTCATTCCCAGAAGTTGAGGGAACCATGCTTGAGATGGCCACCAAGGAGTCATCAGAACCACCGTTGATTTCTGGGAGATAATTGGAAGGAGCACTCTGGGAATCAGAGAAAAAGGAGGAAACGCGTAAAGGATCTCTGAAGGCCAGGATTGGAGCAGGGCGTCTATGCATAAAGCTTCTGGATCATGACACCAACTGAAGAAGAGAGGAAGTTGACGATTTAAACGAGAAGTAAAAAGGTCTAAATATAACGGACCCCAAAGAGAATTGAGTTGGCAAAATATGGAAGGATCTAGACGCCAGTCGCTGGCATCTTTGTTCGAAAGACCAGGAAGGTATTCGGCTTTGAGGACAATGTCCCTGTCAAAACAGAAATGCCAGAAATCTTTGGAAATCTCCCACATAACTTTCGATTTCGAACCCCCTAAGCAGTTGATGTATTGAACAGCCGAAATGTTGTCCATCCTAAGAAGAATTCAACGGTCGGATTTGTTCTTCGCAAAGCTCTTGAGAGCAAAAAAACAGCTAGGAGTTCGGTGTTCACCATGAAACCTAGAAATTCCACTTCCCTTGAAAAGGTCAATATAGATTTATTTTGTGATTTATAATAAATCCAAGGTCTGTGAGTAGTGAAAGTGTCCATTGTATGTGAAGATGGATGAGGAGAAGGGATTGAGCCATAATTAGGATGTCGTCTAGATATATAATCAGACGAACACCCCAGCTTCTCAGAATAGAGACTACTGGTTTCATTAACTTGGTGAAGCACCAAGGAGCTTATGCTAGACCGAAAGGAAGGCACGTAAATTGCCAAGTGAGATTTTTCCATGAAAACTGAAGGTAATGTTGGAAAGATCGATGAATAGGTACGGTGAGATAGGCATCTTTGAGATCTATCTTGACAAGCCAATCTCTGTGAAGAAGAAGGTCTCTCAAAAGATGAATGCCCTCCATTTTGAAATGATGATATCTGACAAAGGCATTGAGAGATTTGAGATTTATGACGGGTCTGTGACCGCCGTCTTTCTTTTTGACCAGAAAAAGATTGCTGAAAAATCCCTGAGGAGATCTTTCTACAGGGATGATGGCATTTTTGGAATGAAGTTCTCTGATCTCCGATTCTATAAGAATCTGATCCTGCTTGGAAAAAATCATGGGGTTCGGAAGATTGGATGGAAAAGGAGGGGACATGAACTCTATTTGATATCCTTTTATCGTGTTGAGAACCCAAGAGTCGGAGTTTATTGTAGACCAAATTTGGAAAAAATGGGTTAGTTTGCCCCTAGAGGTATATGAGGGAAAGAAATAGGAATTAGACTTACCTGAAGAAGGTCTTGATTTCTGGAAACCTCTGGAGCCTCTGGATCGCCATGGTCTTCCACGGTAGGGGAAGAAAGGAGAGGTGTAAGAGTTTGGCGTTTGAGAGGTTTTTGGTTGAGAGAAGCCTTGAAACTGTTGTCTGTCTTGGAAAGTACGGCTGGAAAAGCAGCCCCTTCCTTTCCCTGCCCTGGGTAAAATTTTTGGATCAAAAACCTTTCTTAAAGAAGTTTGAGCCTTATCAAGGCTAGAAAATAATCCCACATATTTATTGAGCTCCTTAATGAAGGAGTCTCCAAATAACAATCCCTCATTAGAGGGAGCTGGTTCATTAGGAGCCAGGTGGGTAAGCTGGGAATCTAGTTTGAGCAAAATAGCGTGTCTCCGTTCTGCGGAAAGCACCGAATTGGCGTTGCCAAAAAAGCGAAACGCCTTTTTGATCCATCCATGTAAGACATGAGGGTCAATAGGGTCTTTTGAGCCCAGAGCCTCTTCTGAAAGATTCATAATCTTTGTCAAAGGGCCCAAAATATCAATGAGCTTATCCTGACAGGACTTCCATGAGCGGTCCAGGCCCTTTCTAGGGTTCTTCCCCGATTTAGATAAGCACTTCACCAGAGTGAGGTCAATATCAGGGGTTGCAGTGGTGATGTCAGGTAAAGAGGGTCTAGGGCATTCCGCCCTAAGCCTGTTCCTGGCTTTTTTGTCCATCGGTTTATTAAAACAGGATTGAACATATTTAGCAACATTGGGATGTGGGGCCCAATCCCCTGACCGTGGATGAAAAATTTGGTCCGGATCGAAGTAAGGGGTGCCGGAACTGTCCAACGCTACCTCAGCAGAGGTGTCATGTACAGATACAACATCTGCATCATCAGAGTCTGAAATATCCTCATAATTAGAATCGTGTTCCTCCGAAGAGGGGTCAGATTCAGAGGATGACTGGTCAGACAGGACATAAGAGTCCGGTTTATTTCCATATGAGGATTTCGATGTCTGTTTCTGTGTAACTTCCTCACGGACTGGGGTTTTTTTGTGGGATAATTTGCCAATAGATTTCTTGCCGTGATGTTGTAAACGGCTGTCAGATTTTTTGTCAACTTGACCCTTTTTTGTTATCTTTTTTGGATTAGATGCAGGGTCATCATGACAATGATGTCGCTTTCTGGAAACTTTACCAGATTTAAAACCTCTGGCCAGATGAGAAGATGATTCCTCAGCAGACCAAAATACGTCTGAAGGGGTAGTAGGGCCTTGGCCTGCAGGAATGGCCTGTGTGACAGCCATTTTGATTGTGTTGGAGATGGATTCATGGAGAGATAAAATAGCTCCTTTAATGGCAGAGTGAACAGAGTCAGAAACTAGGTTCTGAACATGATCCTCATTAATGAAGGTATATTCCCTAACTTCAGGAGGGGGAATATTATTTTCCTCAGAAGTCATGTTATAGTAATGTAGGGAGTATATAATAAAAGTGATTTTTTTAAAATATAAATGTATTCAAAACAACTTGTCTTGTATTAAAAAATACACTAGACAAACTATAGTGGCCAAATTATTAGCAATATTATTATTTTGAGTAGTATAGATGAATGTGTCTAACGTAGCGTTGTTCGACGATGAGGAGATCCGTGAGGAGAGCTACAGAGCAGGAAGCAACTGACAACCAGTTGCGCCGCAAATTTCGCGATAGGCGAGAAGACGCGGAGAAGAAGCACACTGCGCATGCGCAAGACCAATAATATGGCCGACAGAGAAAAAGAAGTGCGTCACAGGGAGAAGATGAAGCGGAGCACTATAGAAGACGATGCGGAACGCGGGAGAAGATTCCGATGACCCTGGGGAATGATCAACCGTATATCGGAGCCACAAGGGATAACACAGATAAGTAGAAATTAATATTTAATGGAAATCATAATGGAACACTGTTACGCCGCGCGCTCCGGGTCCCTGCTCCTCCCCAGAGCGCTCGCGGCGTTCCTCTATCTGCAGCGCCCCGGTCAGACCCGCTGACCGGGAGCGCTGCACTGACACTGCCGGCGGGGATGCGATTCGCATAGCGGGACGCGCCCGCTCGCGAATCGCATCCCAAGTCACTTACCTGTCCCGGTCCCCGGCTGTCACATCCTGGCGCGCGCGGCTCTGCTCCTTAGGGCGCGCGCGCGCCAGCTCTCTAAGATTCAAAGGGCCAGTGCACCAATGATTGGTGCCTGGCCCAATCAGTCTCATTAGCTTCCACCTGTGCACTTCCCTATATAACCTCACTTCCCCTTCCCTTCCTTGCCGGATCTTGTTGCCCTTGTGCCTAGTGAAAGCATTTTACAGTGTTTGCCTTACCAGTGTTCCAGACCTCTTGCTATCTCCATTGACTACGAACCTTGCCGCCTGCCCTGACCTTCTGCTACATCTGACCTTGCCTCTGTCAAGTCCTTCTGTCCCACGCCTTCTCAGCAGTCAGCGAGGTTAAGCCGTTGCCGGTGGATACGACCTGGTTGTTACCGCCGCAGCAAGACCATCCCGCTTTGCGGCGGGCTCTGGTGAATACCAGTAGCAACCTAGAACCGGTCCACAGACACAGTCCACGCCAATCCCTCGCTGACACAGAGGATCCACATCCAGCCTGCCGAATCCTAACAGTAGATCCGGCCATGGATCCCGCTGAGGTGCCGCTGCCAAGTCTCGCTGACCTATCCACGGTGGTCGCCCAGAAATCCCGACAGATCGCCCAACAAGGTCACCAGCTGTCGCAGTTGACAGCCATGCTACAGCAACTTCAGTCACAGCTACAGCAGCAACCATCCGCCGGCTCCTGCACCTCCTCCACAGCGAGTGGCCGCTCCTAACCTCCGCTTGTCCCTACCGGACAAATATGATGGGGACTCTAGACTCTGCCGTGGTTTCCTGTCTCAATGTTCCCTACATTTGGAGATGTTGTCAGACCAATTTCCTACAGAACGGTCGAAGGTGGCTTTCGTTGTTAGTCTCCTGTCTGGGAAGGCCCTGTCATGGGCCACACCGCTCTGGGACCGCAATGATCCTGTCACTGCCACTGTACAGTCCTTCTTCGCTGAGATTCGTAGTGTCTTTGAGGAACCAGCCCGAGCTTCTTCTGCCGAAACTGCCTTGCTGAACCTGGTCCAGGGAAATTCTTCTGTAGGCGAATACGCCATCCAATTTCGTACCCTCGCCTCTGAATTATCTTGGAACAACGAGGCCCTCTGCGCGACCTTTAAAAAAGGCCTATCCAATAACATCAAGGATGTGCTGGCCGCACGAGAAATTCCTGCCAACCTGCATGAACTTATCCATTTGGCCACCCGCATTGACATGCGTTTTTCTGAAAGACACCAGGAGCTCCGCCAGGAAAAAGACCTTGATCTCTGGGCACCTCTCTCCCAATATCCTTTGCAAACTACCCCTGTGCCTCCCGCCGAGGAGGCTATGCAAGTGGATCGGTCTCGCCTGACCCATGAAGAGAGGACTTGCGCAGGGATAAAAATTTATGTCTGTACTGCGCTAGCACCGAACATTTCCTAGTGGATTGCCCCTATTCGTCCTCCACGTCTGGGAAACGCACGCACGCACCCAGCTCACGTGGGTGTGGCGTCGCTTGGTATGAAGTCTGCTTCTCCACGTCTCACTGTGCCCGTGCGGATTTCTCCTTCTGCCAACTCTTCCTTCTCAGCTATGGCCTTCTTGGACTCTGGTTCTGCGGGAAATTTCATTTTGGCCTCTTTTGTTAATAAGTTCAACATCCCTGTGACCCGTCTCGTCAAGCCACTCTACATTTCCTCGGTCAACGGAGTAAAATTGGACTGCATTGTGCATTACCGCACAGAACCCCTGCTCATGAGCATTGGACTGCATCACGAAAAAATAGAATTTTTTGTTTTTCCCAACTGCACCTCTGAAGTCCTCCTCGGTCTGCCATGGCTTCAATGCCACTCTCCTACCCTTGACTGGACCACCGGGGAGATCAAGAGCTGGGGTGCTTCTTGCCACAAAAAATGCCTCACGTCTGCTCCCAGTCCCGTCAGTCAAACCTCAGTGTCTCCTCCTATACCTGGTCTCCCCAAGGCCTATCAGGACTATGCCGAGGTTTTTGTAGTAAACGAGCAGAGATTTTGCCTCCTCATAGCCCCTGTCCTGGTAACACTCTGCCCCGTGCCAAGCTTCACCCTCTGCCCCCCCTCCCCATTCCCACTCCTTCTGGACTGCCTGCCTTTGATGAGTTTACCCAGGACTTCTCTGTCTTCCAGAAGGAAACTCTAGAATCGCTCCCAATGTCCTCGTCCCATGTGAAGCGACAATCGGACAAAAAGAGGGGGAGACCTAAGGGGGGGGTACTGTTACGCTGAGCGCTCCGGGTCCCTGCTCCTCCCCGGAGCGCTCGCGGCGTTCCTCTCTCTGCAGCGCCCCGGTCACCGGGAGCGCTGCACTGACACTGCCGGCGGGGATGCGATTCGCATAGCGGGACGCGCCCACTCGCGAATCGCATCCCAAGTCACTCACCTGTTCCGGTCCCCGGCTGTCACGTCCTGGCACGTGCGGCTCCGCTCCTTAGGGTGCACGCGCGCGCCAGCTCTCTTAGATTCAAAGGGCCAGTGCACCAATGTTTGGTGCCTGGCCCAATCAGTCTCATTAGCTTCCGCCTGTGCACTTCCCTATATAACCTCACTTCCCCTTCCCTTCCTTGCCGGATCTTGTTGCCCTTGTGCCTAGTGAAAGCGTTTTACAGTGTTTGCCTTACCGGTGTTCCTGACCTCTTGCTATCTCCATTGACTACGAACCTTGCCGCCTGACCCGACGTTCTGCTACATCTGACCTTGCCTCTGTCTAGTCCTTCTGTCCCACGCCTTCTCAGCAGTCAGAGAGGTTGAGCCATTGCCGGTGGATACGACCTGGTTGCTACTGCCGCAGCAAGACCATCCCGCTTTGCGGCGGGCTCTGGTGAATACCAGTAGCAACCTAGAACCGGTCCACCGACACCGTCCACGCCAATCCCTCGCTGACACAGAGGATCCACATCCAGCCTGCCGAATCCTAACAAACACAAAGACCTATAATAGAGAGGGCCAGATACTTAATCGGAGTAACTAAGGCAAAATAATCAATAAGAGAAACCAGATGACAGAAAATTAAATAAAATACATAAAAATAGTATGATAGTAGAAAAATGTAATATTAAATTAGAGAAAAAATCTATGTGAAATTCATAGAAAGACATCCATAAAGGATGGAAATAGAAAAAATGAAATTATAGACCACAAATAAATATAATAAAGAAATATATGTCTGCATTGAATATAATGCAGGAGAAAAAATTATTGAGTATTTATCTCTTAGCTGTGAGCAGCAAGAAAGATGATTAACAGTTGGTGTTAACAGACTTTATCACCTGTAGCCTATTCTGATTGGATAATATTGGACTACCATATACCATATGTTTGGTTGCGCTAAAAAGTTTTTCTTCACTTTGCTGTATTTTAACCCTTGCTGCTGTGGGCTAAATTAAAGAAAGAATAGCATAATATGAGTCTCCGTCTTTCAATAAAATTATTAAATATATACATATATCATCATTAAAGAATTAGACTCGAAAAGAGGCGACTAGGGGCTGTCCCACCTGAGGAATCCTACCTGAACGTAGTTACTCTGACTTTGGGGACCTCTACATTAGGTATGGTATGCAATACGGTACTGGGACACAACACCATTATCACTTAATGTCTTCTGATTTCTATACTTTCGAAATACGGAACTTAGTAAAATAGGAGAATTATAGATGTATTTTAGGACTTGTCCACACATGACAAATCCAAATTGTAGTATACAAGTGACACAGGGAATATTAGTAGGGGATTTCCTATATTACCATAAACATGAATGACTAGAGACTTTGGTTTACCAATACAATCTTCTAAATGTAATTTGTTTAAACTTTTTCTTTTGTATTTATTTATGATATTTTGTTTTTCAATATAACCTCCTCAGTGATCATATATATTATTTTTCATTGTGCAGCAAAGGTGACAAAGACTCGAGTGGGGTTGAAATATCCATTTTGATTGCTACTGGATTACTTTACTGTTATTTCTACATATTGCCACCTTGCAATTTTGAATCTTTATCATGCATTTCTAAACTTTACAAGATATACAGGGAATTTTCCTGAAAACATTTATGCAGTGTAAATGAGCTATCACCTACGTATGCTTGTTAAACTGTTGCCAGCAGGTGTCAGTGTATAGTGACTTGTTTTGTCTGCTCCAGGTCTATAGACCTTTTCTATGCAACTAAATTAGAATAACAACTACAGACTATACTGATAATGTGAAGATGGTCAGGTCAGAGTCTGTTGTTTTATATTTCAATGTAACCATCGATGTTACATGCAGTGTTCTTACTGCTATCAGTTCTCCTTTATAAACTGATTTCTTTTTCCTTTCAAAGCGTGAAAGGCAGGAACTCTAGAACTGCTAAAAAAGTGACAGGTTATAAACTCATTACTTCATGGAAAGAACTCCATTCAGGCTAACTCCTACATTTTCTTACAAGATGTTCTAGAAAGAAAACACAGAATTACCTATGACCTTTATTTACTTAAGAAAAATTCCACTGTTGAGCTAATGAGGAAAAACACAGTGAAGAATGAAATGGAGTATGACTACTATAGAAAATACCAACACTACAGAACAAAGTGAGGAGCAAGTATACAAACGAGGAAATAAAGTGTAAAATGACACATATAAATTACATAGAAATCAAAATGAAAGATATAAATTATATAGATGCCAAAATAATAAATATAGATGCCAAAATAAGGATAGAATAGATCATATAAATGGTAGGATTTCAAAAACTATTGTTCAATTGCAGTTCTTCTTTTTTGGGCTGGTTCACATTATGATTGTGCCTAATGCTTATTGTCAAAAAAGGATGCCGATCCCCATTGTGTTTCAGGGGATGTGGGGAGAGGGGATCAATGTACCGTATATGGTGGTCTTGTCCGCAAGTTGCCCTTCTGTGGCAAAAGGTGGTTGATCTTATTTCTACGATTACAGATAGGGGATGCCCCTTATGTCCCAAGATATGCCTTTTAGGTTATAAACTTGCAGGCTTTAATAATTCCACCTTTCGCTTGGCACAACTCATACTTCTTGCAGCACGAATACATATTGCAGCAAAGTGGCGCTCTACAACCCTATCTTTTAATATGATTATCACCAGAATCAATAGCATACTCCTCTCGGAAAAACTGAACGCTATTAGAGCTGATACTATGGATAGCTTCCTTAAGGTCTGGGATCCTTGGATCTCCTCTTCTCATGCTCCAGACATTTCTTATTATTTAACGATATAGTAAACTGATGCTTCTGTGTTGTTCTATTGTCCATATTGTTTGACTCATGAAGTGTGCACCCTGACTCGTTTAACCTGGGTACCGCTTGACGTCTCTGTATTCCCGCCCTTATTCTGTCCGCCTTATACATTTTCATGTTAGCAAATGCCGGTCTTCTCTCCTTCATTCATGTAGCTAGATTGAGGGAAGATTGCTTTAACTACATTGTACTGCATGATATGCTATTGTTGAAGGCAACCGTAGCCTTTTCATATGCCTGTTGATATTGTATTTTTATCTATTGCTATCAATACATTTCTCATTTTGACACCAAAAAAGGATGCCGATGGATACGTATAATGACACAGGCCCCACTGACTTTAAGTGACTACATTCAAGTCAGAAAAACTAATGCACCCTAGGAGTGAATGTAGGTTAGTTGATTCACATTGACAAATAAAAAAATATTAAACCCCTACACAAATTTCCACCCTAAATCTTAACCTTTCTTAATGTGTATTAAAAGTAAATACTTGAACCAGAATTGAAACTTGTTTCTGCTTAAAACCAGAAACAATGCAGGAACTTGCAATAATATTGGCCCATACATGATGGTAGTTTGGAATGATGGTGTACACTACATTAATGACACTGGATTAATTAAGAAGAAAAGCATTGTCAATACCATATTCTCCCTACCTCCCCCCCCCCCCCCCCCCCTCGCCCCATCCCTCCCATCTCCAACATGTATAATTCCAACAGGAGCATTGTCAGGGGTAAATGAGCAGGTTTAGCTCATTTTCCACACATATACATGCATTTTCCATGTCTTAAAAGCATGGTCTGTTGCTTTTAACCCCTTAAGGACTCAGGGTTTTTCCGTTTTTGCAATTTCGTTTTTTCCTCCTTACCTTTTAAAAATCATAACCCTTTCAATTTTCCACCTAAAAATCCATATTATGGCTTATTTTTTGCGTCGCCAATTCTAATTCTAATCATTGTGCGACAAAATCGAAGAAAAAACGCCATTTTGTAACTTTTGGGGGCTTCCGTTTCTACGCAGTGCATATTTTGGTAAAAATTACACTTTATCATTATTCTGTAGGTCCATACGGTTAAAATGATACCCTACTTATATAGGTTTGATTTTGTCGTACTTCTGGAAAAAATCATGCAGGAAAATTTATATGTAAAAATGCCATTGACCGTGCGGTTTAATTAATGATATATTTTTATAGTTCGGACATTTACGCACGCGGTGATACCACATATGTTTATTTATTTATTTTTTTACACTGTTATTTTTTTTTATGGGAAAAGGGGGGTGATTCAAACTTTTATTCGGGAAGGGGTTAAATGACCTTTATTAACACTTTTTTAAACTTTTTTTTGCAGTGTTATAGGTCCCATAGGGACCTATAACACTGCACACACTGATCTTCTACACAGATCACAGGCGTGTATTAACACGTCTGTGATCAGTGTTATCGGCGCTTGACTGCTCCTGCCTGGATCTCAGGCACGGAGCAGTCATTCGCCGATCGGACACCGAGAAGGCAGGTAAGGGCCCTCCCGGTGTCCTGCAAGCTGTTCGGGACGCCGCGATTTCACCGCGGCGATCCCGAACAGCCCGACTGTGCAGCCGGGTCACTTTCGCTTTCACTTTAGAAGCGGCGGTCAGCTTTGACCGCCGCTTCTAAAGGGTTAATACCGCACATCGCCGCGATCGGCGATGTGTGGTATTAGCCGCGGGTCCCGGACGTTGATGAGCGCCGGGACCGACGCGATATGATACGGGATCGCGCCACGATCCCGCTTCATATCGCGGGAGCCGGCGCAGGACGTAAATATACGTCCTGCGTCGTTAAGGGGTTAAGGGTCCTGAAAAACACAAGTTTGCATGCAGCAAAGAATCTATATGTAGTCATTAGTTGGCTATGTTCAGGCCCTTAAAATCAATGGAGCTCATGCCTGTACACATAGAGATACTCAGGCACCCATTTTGACAGGTTGTTTTTGTATTCATAAAGCATACTGCACTACTGGACTGGTGAGGCACATAGCAGTCTGTTTACATTACTAATCAGATGAGAGTTTGTACTGTGTTGGCCTTAGACATATAGCAGAAGAGTGAAGTAGTTATGATACCTCTACATTAGCCAATAAAGGTATCATCGCTACTCCAGTAATCTCCTACGTTAGAAATAAGAAAAAATGCAGCAGCACTCCGTGGTAAGATGAAAAAGTGGAGTTAGGCTTTATTCATCAAGTGAAGTACACAACGTTTCGACCGTCTCACACGGTCTTTGTCAAGCAAGTAACAAGTGTTCAAGTGGTTTCCTAAATAGGTGATACCTCCATGACATCATCACATCTCATTATGCATACATTATCATAATCATATTACAAAGTATTAATATATAATGCAATAATATGTGATCACAAAATATACATAAAAACATTATCATACATAGTGCATATAAGATACCTTATGGACGAGTATTATAAGAATTGCATTAAAACATTCTGAAAAATTATTTATAAGTGCTTGTGCGCTTGAGTAATATGGGAGGAGTTACACTGTAGATACATCACTCACCAATGTATTTAGTGTAGATATATATGTCCCTCTGCCACGCTGTTGCCGGTGTTAGATTTTCGGACGCCATCCCAGCTTTCGCTGTATGACCAGAACAAGACGGCTGAAGTCATGAGACTGCTGTGCAGTCACATGATCGCGAGCATGAGCATAAAGAACATAGGATCTTCTGTCCGCCATATTGGCTAAGGGCATAATGTTAGAGTTGCCCATACTATGTGTAAGAGGTCCTGTGTAACTGACATAACACTCGGAAACAGATATACTGGGTACAGCTGTATCCCTGATCTCTAGCACAGGCCATTAGTGTCCCATTCCAGGAATTGGTTATGGGGCAGATTAGGCAAACTCTCTGTCCGCTTACCCCAGCCCCAAAGAAGTCGGTGTCGCGATCTACAGGTGCATAGTTGAGATCGGACTATATAGTAAGTACCTTCACATTCATCCCAAGTCACTCAAATCAGGTCCTCATTTTATATGACTGTGATAGATTAAAATAAATACAGAGATCCTGCATCAGTTTTTAAGTCGTCTTGTTCATGATGGCATAATGTATTGATGTTTTCATCCAATTTGGTGAGTGATGTACTTCACAAATGTGTAACTCCTCTGTGACAAGAAGAAAACATTTAAATTAAAATAATGTTCAGTTGCCAACATACAAGGACACATGGTGGACAGATATACCTAATTAGCATTGTAAATGTCATATGTCACCTTAAAATCTACATTAGATCTTTCTGTCTCAAGGTTTGTAATTCCATTTTAACTCTAGACATTTTAGCTTACTAATTCTATCTCCCCCTCATTTAGGGACTGGGAAATGGTCTATGATCATGAACCTTAACCCCTTCTGGACCAAGCCCATTTTGGCCTTAAGAACCAGAGTGTTTTTTTGCAATTCTGACCACTGTCAATTTAAACATTAATAACTCTGGAATGCTTTAAGTTATCATTCTGATTCCGAGATTGTTTTTTCGTGACATATTCTACTTTAACATAGTGGTAAATATTTGTGGTAACTTGCATCCTTTCTTGGTGAAAAATCCGTAAATTTGATGAAAAATTTGAAAATTTTGCATTTTTCTAACTTTGAAGCTTTCTGCTTGTAGGGAAAATGGATATTACGAATACATTTTTTTTTTGTTCACATAAACAATATGTCTACTTTATGTTTGCATCATAAAATTGACAAGTTTTTACTTTTGGAAGACACCAGAGGGCTTCAAAGTTCAGCAGCAATTTTCCAAATTTTCAAAAAATTCAAATTCAAACTCGATATTTTTCAGGGACCAGTTCAGGTTTGAAGTGGATTAGAACAGTCTTCATATTAGAAATACCAAATAAATGACCCCATTATAAAAACTACACCCCCCAAAGTATTCAAAATGACATTCAGTGAACAGTCAGTGTTTTAACCCTTTAGGTGTTTCACAGGAATAGCAGCAAAGTGAAGGAGAAAATTCAAAATCTTCATTTTTTACACTTACATGTTCTTGTAGACCCAATTTTTGAATTTTTGCAAGTGGTAAAAGGAGAACATTTTTACTTGTATTTGTAGCCCAATTTCTCTCGAGTAAGCACATATGTCATATGTCTATGTAAAGTGTTCGGCGGGCGCAGTAGAGGGCTCAGAATGGAAGGAGCGAGAAGGGAATTTTGGAGAGTACGTTTTTCTGAAATGGTTTTTGGGAGGCATGTTGCATTTAGGAAGCCCCTATGGTGCCAGAACAGCAAAAAAACAAACAAACACATAGCATACCATTTTGGAAACTAGACCCCTCGGGGAATGTAACATGGGATAAAGTGAGCCTTTATACCCCACAGGTGTTTCACGACTTTTGCATATGTAAAAAAAAAAAAAAAAATTACCTAAAATGCTTGTTTTCCCAAAAATTTTACATTTTTAAAAAGGGTAATAGCCGAAAATACCCCTCAAAATTTGAAGCCCAATTTCTCCCGATTCAGACAACACCCCATATGGGGGTGAAAAGTGCTCTGCTGGCGCACTACAGGTCTCAGAAGAGGAGTAGTCACATTTGGCTTTTTGGAAGCAAATTTTGCTCTGGGGGCATGCCGCATTTAGGAAGCCCCTATGGTGCCAGGACAGCAAAAAAAAACACCCACATGGCATACCATTTTGGAAACTAGACCCCTCGGGGAACGTAACAAGGGGTTAAGTGAACCTTTATACCCCACAGGTGTTTCACGACTTTTGCATATGTAAAAAAAAATATATATTTTTTACCTAAAATGCTTGTTTTCCCAAAAATTTTACATTTTTAAAAAGGGTAAAAGCAGAAAATACCCCCCAAAATTTGTAACACAATTTCTCCCGAGTACGGCGATACCCCATATGTGACCCTAAACTGTTGACTTGAAATACGACAGGGCTCCAAAGTGAGAGCGCCATGCGTATTTGAGGCCTAAGTTAGGGACTTGCATAGGGGTGGACATAGGGGAATTCTATGCCAGTGATTCATAAACAGGGAGCCTCCAGCTGTTGCAAAACTCCCAGCATGCCTGGACAGTCAACGGCTGTCCGACAATACTGGGAGTTGTTGTTTTGCAACAGCTGGAGGCTCCGTTTTGGAAACAGTGGCGTACCATACGCTTTCATTTTTATTGGGGAGGGGAGGGGGGCTGTGTAGGGGTATGTGTATATGTAGTGTTTTTTACTTTTTATTTTATTTTGTGTTAGTGTAATGTAGTGTTTTTAGGGTACAGTCACACAGGCGGGGGTTCACAGTAGTTTCTCGCTGGCAGTTTGAGCTGCGGCAGAAAATTTGCCGCAGCTCAAACTTGCAGCCAGATACTTACTGTAAACCTCCGCACATATGAGTGTACCCTGTACGTTCACATTGGGGGGGGGGGGGGCATCCAGCTGTTGCAAAACTACAACTCCCAGCATGCGCTGACAAACTGTACATGCTGAGAGTTTTAGTTTGCAACAGCTGTAGGCACACTGGTAATGTATCACTGAGTTTGTGACCTAACTCAATGTTTCACAACCAGTGTGCCTCCAGCTGTTGCAAAACTACAACTCCCAGCATGTACGGTGCAAGGTGTATGGTGACTGCTGAGAGTTGTAGTTTGCAACAGCTGGAGGCACACCGGTCGTGAAACACTGAGTTAGGTTAAAAAAAAATCTGAGTTTCAGAACCATTGTGCCTTCAGCTGTTGCAGAACTACAACTCTCAGCAGTCACCGACAGCCAACGGGCATGCTGGGAATTGTAGTTATGCAACCAGCAGATGCAACACTACAACTCCCAGCATGCACTTTAGCTGTTTGTGCAAGCTGGGAGTTGTAGTTATACAACAGCTGAAGGTACACTTTTCAATAGAATAAATGTGCCTCCAGCTGTTGCAAAACCATAAGTCCCAGCATGCCCATAAGGAATGCTGGGAGTTGTGGTTGTCTGCCTCCTGCTGTTGCATAACTACAGCTCCCTTTTTGCATGCTGGGAGCTGTTGCTAAGCAACAGCAGGAGGCTGTCACTCACCTCCTGCTGCTGCTCCGGGACACAGGTCAGTCCCTCGCCGCCGCCGCTCCTGGGGCCCCGATCCCAACATTGACGCCAGGGATCGGGGTCCCCAGCTCCCGGGGTCCACGTTCCGCACCCGCTCACGTCCTCCGGAAGAGGTAATCCGGCCGATGAATCAGGGCGATTGTGAGGTGGCACCAGTGCCACCTCACCCCTGCAGGCTATGGCTGTTCGGGGCCGTCAGAGACGGCCCCGATCAGCCAGTAATTACGGGTCACCGAGTCACTGGAGACCCGATTGACCCGGAATTGCCGCAATTCAGTCCAGCGATCTGCGGCTATTGCCGACATGGGGGGGCATAATGACCCCCCTGGGCGATATGCCGGGATGCCTGCTGAACAATTTCAGCAGGCATCCGGCTCGGGTCCCCAACGATAGCCGGTTGGGGACCGGAGCCGGATGCCTCCTGAAATCGGATACGCCCTCGGTCCTTAAGGACTTGGAATGCAGGGCGTATTCATACGCCCTATGTCCTGAAGAGGTTAAGTCACTTTCAGTGTGGTTGGCTTCTGTCCAGTGTGTGGACACAGGTAAATCTTGTTATTTTTTTCTTATGCTATACCTATGCTGGTTATGCCTAGTCCTAAATTCACATGTCATTTCCCCCACGTACATTAAATTGCACATAGATTACAAAATCAGATTTGCAATTCAGGTAAAACTTTAACTTATATTTCTTGTTAGTAAAAGAATGCATAAATGAGTTGCCTTTTAGCATGGAAGTACAGTTAATACAGGTTCGACAGGGATATGACCCTTTGTTGGATACAGTGATATATTTTTGTGTCTCACCCTTTAAAGAGACGTAATTATTGGCCAATTTGTCTCGCAGGTTTTGGGATCTTCTGTAACACATCAAAGGCAAGTTTTAAAATCTGTAATGTTGTCATGTCCTCTGCCCAGTATCGGCCAATGTTTTCTCAAAATATTCGCAATTTGTCCCGACCTTTCTGAGAAATTTGAGACAAAAGGAATTATGTGCATCTTCTTTTTGGTTTTGTGTGTATTTAACACTGAGGATCTCTCTTTGGTCAAAATTTGTTGTTTTTTCTCCTATGTCAAACTAAGGGGGTATCCCCGGTTGACAAAATTGCTTACCATCCTGTCAAGTGCAGGTTCCAGCTCTTCAGGTGTACTCATAATGCGCTTTGGCCGAGTCATCTGACTCAAAGGAAGTGATTTGATCTTTTCTCTCGGGTGCCCATCAAAGCGCAATATCGAGTTACAGTCTTTAGGTTTTGTGTATAGTGAAGTACATAGGTGATTATCCTGTATATTAACAAGGGTATCCAGAAATGTTACTGATTTTTCTGAATATGTCAATGTGAATTTGATGTTATAGTTCATCTGGTTCAGGAAGGTGTGAAACTCATGGAGTTGTTGTTCATTTCCTGACCAGACTAAAAAGACATCATCAATATAACGCCACCACCCCAACACATGGCTGGAGTGGTGGGATACATAAATCAGAGACTCTTCGAATATGTCCGCGAACGTGGGCGCCAAATTTGTCCCCATTGCGGTTCCATTTAACTGCAAGTGAAATTATTCATTAAAGACAAAATAATTTTTGGTCAATACCACAGTTAGAAGAGAAATTATAAATTGACATTGATCCTGTGTAAATTCATGTTGTATCGTGGACTGGAAAGCTTAATACCCTCATCATGCTGGATGGAGGTATACAGGCTGGCCATGTCCAGTGATGCAAGTTTGTGACCGTCCGGTACATTGAGATGTTCGATTTTGTTCAAAAAGTCTGTTGTGTCACAGATGTATGATTTACTGTTTATGGAATTTGGTCCAAAAATACAGAAATGTGACTAATGACTGACTCCTGGCCAGATACTATTGGTCTGTCGGGGGGGGGGGGTGGTCATAGATTTGTATATTTTTGGAAGAAGGTACAAAAGTAGCGTGGTTGGATGTTGAACTAGGAGGAAGTCAAAGAGGGGCTGGTCAATGATCCCTCTGTCTAATGCCACCTGTAAAATATTCCTAATATGCCTTACAATTTCCCATTTTGGATCTCCATAAATTTTTTGTATGTCTGTGCATCTTGTAGTTGTCTTTCTGCCTCGGCCAAGTACTTTAATCTGTCCATAACCACAATCCCACAGGACCTCTTACTCATAGAATGGGCAACTCTAGTGGTATGCCCTTAGCCAATATGGCGGACGGAAGATCCCACAATCTTTATGCGCATGCGCATGACTTCAGCCGTCTTGTTCCAGTCATACTCGAAAGCTGGGATGGCGTCCAGAAATCTAACGCCGGTAACGCCAGAGGGACATACATATCTGCAATAAATACATTGGTGACTGACATATATACAGTGTAACTCCTCCCATATTACTTACGCCCACAAGCACTTATGAATAATTTTTCAGAATGTTTTAATGCAATTCTTATAATACCTGCCCATAAGACGTCTTATAAACACTATGTATGAAAATATTTTTATGTATATGTTGTGATCACGTATTATTGAATTATTTATTAATACTTTGTAATATGATTATGATAATTTATGCATAATGAGATGTGATGATGTTATGGAGGGATCATCTATTTAAGAAACTACTTGAACACTTGTTACTTGCTTGACAAAGACCGTGTGAGACAGTCGAAATGTCGTGAACTTCACTTGATGAATAAAGTCTAACTCCACTTTTTCATCTACCACGGAGTGCTGCTGCATTTTTTCTTATATTTTGGGGACCCTGCCTGGGTTGGACCAGCTTGCACCCGGAATCTGCATAGGAGTGCGGTTCTCCTACAAGAATCTATGTTAGTAATAGAGATGAGCAAATTTTTTAAGAATTTGATTCGGCCGACTCAACAAATTTTCCGAAAAAAATGTGGTTCGGTCCGAATTTATTTGCTGTGAATCGCTATTAAAAATGGCTATTTCTGGGCTACAGAGAGCCTCAATAGGGGTGTGGGAACTGAAGGGAGAAGATGCCGGGTTCCCAGGCACAATCCATTAGATGTGATATGCAGTGGTCGTTCAAGAGGTTGAGAAAAAAAAAACTGGTTTACATGCCAAACACAAATGTTTCGAGGTATAGCAACCTCTTTCTCAATGTGAGCATGGCAATAGGGGTGTAGCACACTTTGCTTTGCAGTTTCATGCATAGGGAGTGTGCTTTGTTAGTAAAATAATACTGTTATCCAATATGACATGTAGATTAGAGGCATCGCTATTAGAATCACTGCCGCAGAGTGGCACAATGACAGAGCCTGGCGGTGGCATCAGTATTAGGAGACCATATAGTGCCTGAATGACACAACATGGAGGTGGCAGAAGCATGAGGAGACCATAATCTGGCAGAATGACACAGCCTGGAGTTGGTGGAAGCAAGAGGAGACAATATAGTGGCTGAATGAGACAGCCTGGAGCTGGCATCAGCATGAGGAGAACATATGGTGGCAGTATGAGACAGCCTGGAGCTTGCATCAGCATGAGGAGGACATATGGTGGCAGAATGAGACAGCCTGGAGCGGGCATCAGCATGAGGAGAACATATGGTGGCAGAATGAGACAACCTGGAGGTGGCATCAGGAGTCCTGAAAGTGACCTGGTGACAGAGTGGAGCGGTGGGGGTCAATACAAGTACCAGGGGACGAAGGTGGATGAAAAAAGGAGAACTTTGCATCAAATATGTGGCATCAGGCAGGTTGCCGAATCAGAATAGTAGCTGAGGCAGGCAGGCAAAAGATAACGGTCTCTTTTCTAAAAGTGTTAGTGTGCACAAGTAAGTATTGAGGATATGCATTTTGTAAAACTTCTCAAGTTTGAATAATATTCTTAGGATAAAATACATGTAACCAAATTTTTTATTTATTTATCAAAAGGAAAGGTGTGCAAAAAACACCATGTGCCATCTACACCACCAAGTATTGATGTGATGCAAAGACATCTAAAAGGCGGAAGGGAACAGCTTATGGTCCATTATAACCGGTGGGGGTAAAACTTCCCCTGTAAGGCCCTACTCTCACACTATTAATTCCCTTTTTGGCAAGTGTTATTCTTCCTAGAAAGGGCGGCACCACACAGGAACCTGAACCTCTCCCTATTTCCACCTACAAAAACTGCCATTTCCCAGGGTTTTTTTTAGGTGTAAAAAGGGAGAGGTTCCTATGTGGGGCTGCCCTTTTTAAGACTTCTAAAAAGAGAGCCTTTCTAGTGAGAGCCACAATTAGAGCAACCAAGGATGAAAAATGTGGGATAAACTGACTATAATAGTTAGCGAATCCCAGAAAGTATTGAATAGGACGTAGGCCTGATGGACGAGGCCAATCCAATACTGCAGGCAACTTATCTGGATCCATCTGCAGGCCCTGATGAGAGACAATGTAGCCAAGAAACGGAAGACTATATTTCTTGAACAGGCATTTCTCCAATTTGACGTAGAGATGATTCTTCTAAAGTCGCTGAAGAACCAGACGAACATGAGCATGATGCTCCTCTAGGTTGGAAGAGAAGATCAGGATGTCATCTAGGTATACGACAACACAGGTGTAGAGAAGATCACGGAAGATATCATTGACAAAATGTCTGGAGCATTGCAGAGACCAAAAGGCATTACAAGATACTCAAAATGTCCGTCACGAGTATTGAAGGCCGTTTTCCATTGATCTCCCTTGCGGATACGAATGAGATTATACGCACCGCGTATGTCCAACTTGGAGAAAACCTTGGCACCACGTAGACGGTCAAAAAGTTCTGACATAAGAGGTAGAGGGTAAGGGTTCTTGACCATGATTTTGTTAATCCCCTGTAGTCAATGCATGGACAGAGTGAGCCATCCTTCTTCCCTACAAAGAAGAAACCAGCTCCAGCATGGGAGAGAGGACTTACGGATAAATCCCTTTTGGAGATTCTCCTGGATATACTCAGCCATGGCATTGGTCTCAGGAACTGAAAGAGGATATATCCTCCCACGAGGAGGAGTGGTGCCAGGCAGAAGATCAATAGGGCAGTCGTAAGGACGATGTGGAGGCTGAGACTCGGCCTGTTTCTTGCAGAATATGCCAGAGAAATCTTGTTAAGGTAGCAGCAGGCCAGGTAAAGGAGGAAGACGCGAAACAACTTTACACAGAACAGGTTGTAGGCAAAAATTTTGACAGGATTGTCCCCAGCGAAATATTTCTCCAGTTCTCCTATCCAGATGCGGGGAATGTCGTTGCAGCCAAGGAAGGCCAAGAAGAATTTCATAAGTACAGTGTGGCAGAACATAGAATTCAATCTTTTCTTTATGCGATACTTCCACTTGCATGATGAGAGATTCAGTACGGAAGTGAACCTTACAGTCCAGATTGTGTCCATTAACAGAGGAGATGAACAAGGGCTTGGCAAGCCAAGTAAGGGGAAGATGATACTTGTGGACTAAAGCCGCATCAATAAAGTCACCTGCTGATCCAGAATCCAAAAATGCTGTAGCGCTGAAAGAAGACTTGACTGAAGCGAAGACTTGTACAGGAATAGATAAGCTTGGAGAGGTAGTATTCACACCCAGGGACGCCTCTCCCACGTACCCTAGGTGAGGGCAAACTGTACAGTCCTTGAGAAAGTGCTCAGGGCTAGCACAATACAAACACAAATTCTAATTGCGTCGTCACGACCTCTCCTGTTGCGTAAGACGAGAACGATCTCCTTGTATAACCTCTTCGGCAAGAGGTGCAAGAAACTGAAGAGGTGGACGTTGAAATACGGGTGTCAGGTGGGCAGGTTCCCTCTCTAAGCGCAATTCCTCCTATCTCTCGACAAAACGCACATCAATGCATGTGGCCAAGGGGATGAGTTCTGTCAAAGAAGATGGAGGATATCGTGCTGCAAGGGCATCTTCATTCCTGCTTGACAGTCCTCTTTTGAATGTGGCACACAAGGCCTCATCATTCCAGGCAAGTTCAGAGGCTAGAATGCGGAATTGAACTGCATAGTCACCAACGGTAGAATTCCCTAGACAGAGGTTCAGCAACGCCGTCTCAGCTGAAGAGGCACATGTGGGTTCCTCAAAGACACTGCGAAATTCTGCCAAGAATGCCGAAAAATTGGAGGATACGGGATCACCACGGTCCCAAAGGGGTGTAGCCCAAGCCAGGGCTTTTCCGGACAATAGACTAATGACAAAGGCCACCTTACTACGTGAGTGAAGCATTACTTTTGCATCTTTTATGCTTTATACTAGTTATACATATATTGATTACTCCCCCTCCCGGATATTTATTCACAGAGTGTATCATCTCTCGGGAGTTTCCATATTAGGGAAGCGGAACTGTCACCTACCTCATTGGTCTTTTTATCTGTCATCTGTTGCTTGATTCCCTATAGGGTAAGCATGTTATATTATGAATAGATGCTCATACAGTCTTCCTATATGGCATTCTATGTAAATCTTTATTTAGTGGCTTCTGGAGTTTTATACACCATTAATCCTTTACCTGGATATTCTTTGGTTTCTGGCATCTTGTTTCTTGGGGGTAAGATTATTTTCTGCCGTCCATATAATATATTTAACTGGCACATTGTTGACTATATGAACTATATCCTTTGCTATAGACATATGTAGATATCTATATTTATTGTTTTCACAGAGTCTATAGTGTGTTGTGACACGTCTGACTTTTGTGCTATATCAGCTATTATCTTTTCTGGTACCTGTGGATTATTTGAACCAGGGTAAGGCTGCTCTATTCTTCTCATCTTAATGGACACTATAATAAATAGATGTACGGTATCTTTATCTGGGTTTGTATATTTGTTTATTCATTAGGCTCCAGTAGTACCAGCAATTTAGGATTGTGTGATTTAAGATCTCTTCTTGAATATCCTAACAGTACATCACCCAGTCATCTTGAGTACACACAACTCTATGAGAAGGTATACTATATATATATATATATATATATATATATATATATATATATATGTGTGTGTGTGTATATATTTTGCTCTGTATACTTTAGCCATGTTTCTTTATCATGTTTATTATAGGATACTGATGGGCCTCTGTTACTGTTCATTTTTTACAGTTTCTATTTGGGCAAGGAACGTATTGTCATATCTATTGAAAGTAAAAACAAGGATTCTCATTCCTATATCTGTGGCCTATGTGGATGAATTCATCTAATTTATCTGCAGTGTCTATTTTAGACTCAGCATCATCGTGCAGCAATTACGTGTCATTTATGTATCACATGTGTCTCACTATCTTTGGTATTTAGATATTTTGTAATTGTATATGTGGTGTCTTGTTTATTGATCATTAAATGTAAAGGTATGTTGACTGCTCCTCCGAGCCCTGATGAACCCCAAACTATAAGTTAGGGTGAAACGCGTAGGTTATAAGGAGTAAGAGTTTAGACATGTTGTGTCATTTTATTGTCTATTTTAAAATTTTTGACATTTTTGGTTTTGTACATCATTTATATCCCTTGTCCCTGTCCACACGTATTCTAGTCAGGGCAAGGGGTTAGACTAGGCAGGGTTGGTTAGGTCAGGTTATTCACCTGTATCCTATACCCCTCCCTGGATTTATGTTTTCCATCCTGTAATATATATATGATGCAACTTTTTTGAGCACTTTATTGTGAGGCAATGTCTTTTTACTGTGATCTTTAATAAAAGTAAATATTTTAGCTTATTGTGTATATATTTGTGGCCTCATTGGTAGATTCAAGTGGATTGATTTACGTTCCATCTGAAACAGTTTAGACATGAACTCCAAGTGCATGGAGCACTGTTTAACAAAGCCTCTGCATGACTTGGAATCCCCATCATACTTGGAAGGCAAAGGCAGGTGCAGCTGGGAGCCAGAAGACACTGCTGGAGCTGGAGGTGGGAGTGCGCACGATTGTGGTACCTGCTGCTGTTGCAAGGCCAAAAGCTGTTGCATCATGAATGAAAGTTGAGAAAATTGATGCGCCTGTTGGGCCAACTACTGCGACTGACATACCACAACAGAGGGAAGATCCGCGATTTCAGGCAGGGGTACCTCAGCGGGATCCATGGCCGGATCTTACTGTAACACTCACGTTTCTGAAGACAGGAACCCCGGTGGATGTGGATACGCTGGACCTGTGTGGCAGATGACTCGGAACGTACCAGGGAGCGGAGTCTAACGTGCTGCTGGTTTTCACCAGAGCCTGCCGCAAAGCGGGATGGACTTGCTGCTGCAGGCGGCACCCAGGTCACTACCCCTGGCACGGCTTGACCACACAGGTAGCTGAGGAGATGCGAGGCACAGGAGGGATAAGGCAACTCATAGTCTGGATAGTAGAAGGTCAGGGCAGGAGGCACAGTAGCATAGTCAAAGTGAAGCAGTTCAAGGAGAAGGAGTTCAGTAGGCAAGCGGCAGAGGAGCAAGGTCAAGTCACAAGAGCAAGAGATCTGATACACGGCAAGGCAATACAGAGGAACACTTTCTTAAAGGCACAAGGCAACAAAGATCCGGCAGGGAACTGAGAAAGGTGGAGGAATTTATAAATTAGCCACAGGTGGATTACACTAATGAGCGTATTGGCCCTTTAAATCTTAAAGCTCTGGCGCACGCGCCCTAGGGAAGGGCAGCCTTTCAGAGACAAAAAATTGCAGGAGATGTGTTGGCTTGATTTGTAGCTCAAACAACTAGGAGCCAGAATATTTTTTAGAGTACAACCTTTACGGAATGTGAGACTGGGTATTTTTGGGAGAATTTTGTACAAAAAAGGGTCTTTTAGGAGCATAGGCCAGTGTTTTTTGAGAATGTTTCTGATGTCTCCATTTTCTCTCGTGAAAGTCGTAATAAAGTTAGTCGATCGATCAGCGGGGTTAAGATTGTGGGTTTGTTTTGGAGCTTGTTTGGGAGAGTGCCGAAGCTCTGGCGAATGATGCTTTGATTAACCCCTTAAAGGGGTACTCCGGCGCTAAGACATCTTATCCCCTATCCAAAGGATAGGGGATAAGATGCCTGATCGTGGGGGTCCCGCCGCTGGGGACCCCCGTGTTCTTCCATGCCACACCCCGTCATAATCAGCCCCCGGAGCGTGCTCGCTCCGGTTCTGATAACTGGCGATCATGGGGACGGAGCTTAGTGATGTCATGGCTCCGCCCAGTGTGATGTCACAGCTCCGCCCCCTCAATGCAAGCCTATGGAGGGAGCCTGACAGCTGCGGAGGGGTGATCAAACCCACTGGACCACCAGGGATCGTTTAAATATCCCTTTAGAAGCCGCTGTCAACTTTGACATCTGCGATCTAAAGGGCTAATAGCCGGCCGCGGCAATCGCTGCATGACGGCTATTACGCCGGCCCCTAGCTACAGGAATCAGCTGGGGGCCGACTGGTACGATGCGGGTTCGAGTCGGGAGCCCGAGCCATACAACGGTTGCCGTCTCAGGACAAGCCGTCTCATCCTTAGATGGCAACCGGTTAAAGGTTTAGGATGTTTCTTTGCAGTGAAATGGGCTTTGAGGATATTGCTTTGGGATCTGAAGTCATTGTCTGTAGTGCAGTTTCTTTGGATGTGTTTGAATTGTCCGTATGGGATATTATCCAGCCATTTTTTTATAGTGAGCATGGTGGAAGTCCAGAAAACTGTTACCGTCAACTTTTTTGAAAAAGGTTTTTGTGCAGAGTTTGTTGTTTTGGTTTTGTTTCTTGTGCAAAAGAGCACTGTGGTCAGACAGAAAAGAAATTCAATGTGGAGCATGTAGAAGCTTATAAGTGCTAGAAGAATTAAGACAAATCTGTTTAACTTTCTGGCACCAGTTGATTTAAAAAAAAAAATTTCCAGCGGTGTACCCCTTTAAGATTCCGTTGTTCCCTCAACCTTGAGTGAGTCTTGTAGTTTTTAATATGGGACCCCTGCAATCAGACATATTATCCCCTATCCCTGGATAGGGGATAAGATGTCTAGGGGTGGAATACCCCTTTAATCCTGTCAGTACTTATAAGCTGCTGTATATTAAAGAGAAAATTGTGTAGTTATTTTCAGTCTGACAAAAGTGCTCTCTGCTGACACCTCTGTCCATGTCAGGAACTGTCCAGATTAGAAGCATATCCCCATAGAAAACCTCTCCTGCTCTGGAGAGTTTCTGACAAGGACAGAGGTGTCAGCAGAGAGCACTGTGGTCAGACTGGAAAGAACTTCACAAATTTCTCTCTAGTATATCTGTAGAATACAGCAGCTGATAAGTACTGGAAGGGTTAAGATTTCTAATTGGAAGTAATTTACACATCTGTTTAACTTTCTGGCACCAGATAATTTGAAAAGATTTTTTTCTTCACTGGAGTTCCCCTTTAAGGCAGTGCTGGAAAATAATGGTGGCCAAACAAAATATTGACATTTGGGCCAATTTGGACATTTACACTAGGGATGTATTCATTTTTGTTAGTAGGTTTAGATATGAATGGCTGTGTTTTGAACACTGTTGTACAGGCTGTACATATTAAACACTGTTATACAGGCTGTGCACCTACTAATTTACATTGTAGCAGAGTGTCATTTCTTCTGTGTTGTCCCATGAAAATATCTACTAAAACACTTACAAAAATGTGAGAGATGTACTCACTAATGGTTGTTGACTTAATCCACCAAATATATTTTTCCATACATTTTACGAGAATGTTCCTGTGCTAACATTTTTAGCAGATTATATTGTAAATCCATCACAAAAATATCTTTATAGGGATATTATTTATGATTTCTTAGGCAAAACCCTAATTAATAGAGTACACAAGAACACCTAAATGAGCTGTATGAGCAGTCTTCCAGGCTGCAGTATTGGTAATATTGGATACCTGTCTTTAATAGCACTCTACATTAAAGATATCCTTTTAAGAAAATGAAATATTTTGCAATCAGTATTCCATCATTCTCAATGCTGTATGATATGGGTGTGTAAGGTAATTTACTAGTTTTTTTGCAGTCCTATTAAAAAAAACAGATGTTATACTGAGTTGCAATTAAATGTACAAGCCAATGAGATGCAGTTGCGAGCTTTGTAAAGTAATAAGCAATAAAAGTGAGATTTTTTTCATTTAGTGTTTATAGTTTATTTGAATGATATACATACCAATATAATGAACATTTATGATGATACACAGTATTGTTTGAAAAAGCAGAATCACTCAAAATGTTACAATTTCCAACAAAACCTACACTTTTATTCCTCACAACTGAGCTCTTACAAAACATGGGTAAACATAATGATTTTTACATGATATAAAATAAGGTGCTTTGATCTTTGCACTTTTATTATAGAATATTTTCTTTTCAACAATTACAGCCTTGCTGACCTTTGGCATTATAGCTGTAAATTTGTGGAGCTAATACAAAGAAATATCACCCAGTGCTTTTATTAAGTTAGGTTTACTAAACATTTTTACATCCTTTTTTGGGGAGGCAAATGTGCCGCTGAACAGGATTCAACAGGACACTAACATCATGCCGGTTCTTTTTTCTATCCTGTTAAGAATAGTCTCCAAATGACTTCCACCGTTTAGAGCTGTAATCAGTTTGAAACGCGTCAACATTTTCTTTTGTTGCTGCCCACAAAAAGTTATGTTTTAATAGTATGTCTACCTACACTTGTAGGATATATATACAAAAAACATGTATAATGCACTATCATGTGTATAAAGCACTATCAGTATTAGGTGCTGCCCTATATTTGGTATCGCTACACCGAGTGGTTCTATGTATATACCAACAACCTCTTAACTGATGTACAAATATGCCTAATAAATAGACTCCAATAATAATAAACCCAACAAGAAAAAAAAGGAGCTACTCAAGATATATGGAAAAATAAAAATACAATCTTTATTTAACAATGTTTAAAAATACATTACAATTAAAAAAGGAGAGAATACGGCACAGACAGGTGGCATACCTGGGACAGTAAACAATGAATGTGCAGATAATACTGGCACTCAATGGGTAGATACATATATAACTGCTAAGTCACATGACTATAGTTAACGAAGATTGCTAGTTGTGAGAGTTTAGTGACTATATCTAAAGTGCAAGTACAATATATCAAAGCCTAAACTACAACCATGTGGCATTGTCTTGTACAAGAATACATACTGCAGTATATGGCTAGTGAAATAATTCCCAGGATGCTGCCACCCATTCATGTGTTTCGGTCTTTTAACTTTCCTTCGGATGAAGGTCAGCATACCCAAACACGTGTAGGGGTGGCATTGCATTGTGGGTAAAAAATAATCTTACCTGACACCCAGTGCCCTTTGTAATACAGCCCTTTTCCCAGAGGTTCTTTGTTTGTATTCATAAGAAAGGTAAGCTGGAAGCTGAATAGGGCAATATCAGGTATTTTGCAAAAAACTTAAAAAATCTTTGAATTATTGATTTCAGAAAAAAATATGCACAGTCTGTTATTATGTTTGTTTAGCTACAGTAATTAACATTTCTACAGTATAAAAAAGATCAAATTAAATAAATGTTATCAAATTAAATAAATACATTTGACATTAGTGGTAAAACATGGTAAAAAAATTAAAATGAGTTGTAATTGCTTTTTTTTAAATTACTGTATACTTGGTATTTGTTCAGTGTTGCACATACTGTGGTTAACAGTAAACCTCTCTTTATCATTCTTTAGATGATTATTACAATACAAAACGCTTCACTTGTTTGTCTCCTCTGGAATGTCAGCCCTCTGCCAAAAATGAATTCTCTTTAAGTTGCTAAAACTATTCAATAAGAAATCTCTAATTAAATAGTGTTGCCAAAGTGACAAGTAAATATGTTATTGCAGTAAATGTTAAAATAAATATATTGGTTTAGAATATGCACCTTATTTGAGCTACTACTACAGCTATACTGGAGATATATAAAAAGCATGAAATGCGCTTGGTTTTAGATGTCAAATTAGTTTAAATTAAATAGTATTTTCTGTGTTACTCAATAAACCTTCCATCACATCAGCATCACATTTACATAGCTTTGACCTTCAGTCATATCAGGTCCCACCTTGTTACTAGGCAGTCTAAGGGCTCATTCACACTATGGAATTTCAAGCTCACTCCCAATGGTTATAATTTGTTTTCCTTTGCTGTGTTCTTATAGCAGAAGTTTTGTGATGGTACTTATGACAAGTATTCATATTCCAGCAAAAGAATATACATGTTTAATCTACCGCTGAAATCTGGCAGTTCATCAACATATAGGACATTGAATTTCAGCGAATTCATTCCCGATTCAAATTCTAAGAAAAAAAAAAAAGCACCAACCTTATTTCAAGGGTACGGCAATCAGCAAGGAAATTTTCCTGACAAAATTCCGTAGTTTAAACATACTCTTAGGGTCCAATCACATGGCAGAATATTGGCCTAGAAAAATTCCAGGAATACATTCTGTGTGCAGTGCTAGGACTGATCGAAAATGAGTTGCCTCCATGCACAGCAATGCATTTCTGCTGAAAGAATGAACATGCTCATTCTCCTGCAAAGTTATGTATTAGAATTTTCGCAGCAGACATGTTCACTGTGGAAATTCTGCCATATGCGCAGTGCAACAAAATTCTGTTGAAAACAATGGGAGGCTGTTGCACTAGAATTTCCTAACAGAATATTTACGCTGGACTCTGCTTGGTAATTCTGCTAGGTAAATGAGCCCTAACACTCATTTACTCCATTCCAGGCTGTCTCCTATGGCTGTTAGTGGCTCTAGATTCTTGGTTACCGTGCAGTGAAGTCCTGTGTCTTCCTTTGACAGTTTATGTAATGTCGCTATTGCAATTGGTACCTCCTGATGACAAGTGGCTTTTTTGAAGCAGCCACATTAATTAAATATATACTTCTTGGCTCTATTCTTGTGCATTTCTGTTGCTAAAGCTACATTATTTTATTACTGACACTGATCTTGATCTCTGCCTGATCTCCTACTGAGTGATTGACAGCTATCTCCATATGAAGACTCACACAGGGCATGTATGAGTAGGAACGCCCATTGGAATCATAAGCTTGGAATGAGCAGTGGTTGAAATGAATAATTACTAGTTATCCTGATTCTTTTCCCACAAGAAGCAAATCCCCATAACAAACCTATCCTGCTCTGGACAGTTCCTGACATGGACAGAGGTGTCAGCAGAGAGCACTGTGGACAGACAGGAAGGAAATTCAAAAAGAAAATAACTTTCTCTGTAGTATACAACAGCTGATAAGTACAGAAAGGATTAAGATTTTTAAATAAAAGTAATTTACAGATCTGATTAACTTTCTGGCATCAATTAATAAAAAAAAAAATTCCAGCAGAGTACCCACAGGTTTAACCTCTTCAGGACATAGGGCGTATGGATACGCCCTGCATCCCGAGTCCTTAAGGACCGAGGGCGTATCCATACGCCCGTGGGAATTCCGTCCCCCACCGCTAGCCGATTGGGGACCGGAGCCGGATGCCTGCTGAAATCGTTCAGCAGGCATCCCGGCATATCGCCCAGGGGGGTCATTAAGCCCCCCCATGTCGGCGATGGCCGCAGATCGCTGGACAAATCAGTCCAGCGATCTGCGGCGATTCCGGGTCAATCGGGTCTCCAGTGACCCGGTGACCCGGAATTACTGGCTGTTCGGGGCCGTCTCTGACGGCCCCGAACAGCCAGAGCCTGCAGGGGTGAGGTGGCACTGGTGCCGCCTCACAATAGCCCTGATTTGTCGGCCGGTAATTACTGGCCGACCAATCAGGGCGCCTGCTGTGGGTGTCACTCCCGCACCCGCTCCGCCCCTCTTCCGGAGGACGTGAGCGGGTGCGGGACGTGCACCCCGGGTGCTGGGGACCCCGATCCCCGGCGTCCCTGCTGGGATCGGGGCCCCAGGAGCAGCGGTGGCGGCGGGACTGACCTCATGCGGCTGGATCGTTGGAGGTGAGTGACAGACTCCTGCTGTTGCTTAGCAACAGCTCTCAGCATGCAAAAAGGGCATGCTGGGAGCTGTAGTTATGCAACAGCAGGAGGCAGACCACCACAACTCCCAGCATTCCCTTATGGGCATGCTGGGACTTATGGTTTTGCAACAGCTGGAGGCACATTTTTTCTATGGAAAAGTGTACCTTCAGCTGTTGTATAACTACAACTCCCAGCTTGCACAATCAGCTAAAGTGCATGCTGGGAGTTGTAGTGGTGCATCTGCTGGTTGCATAACTACAACTCCCAGCATGCCTGTGGGCTGTCGGTGACTGCTGAGAGTTGTAGTTTTGCAACAGCTGAAGGCACAGAGTTTTTTTTTTACCTAACTCAGTGTTTCACGACCGGTGTGCCTCCAGCTGTTGCAAACTACAACTCTCAGCAGTCACCGCACAACATGCACCGTACATGCTGGGAGTTGTAGTTTTGCAACAGCTGGAGGCACACTGGTTATGAAACACTGAGTTAGGCCACAAACTCAGTGATACATAACCAGTGTGCCTACAGTTGTTGCAAAACTACAACTCTCAGCAGTCACCGACAGCTAACGGGCATGCTAGGAGTTGTAGTTATGCAACAGCTGGATGCCCCCCCCCCCCCCCCCAATGTGAACGTACAGGGTACACTCACATGGGCGGAGGATTACAGTAAGTATCTGGCTGCAAGTTTGAGCTGCTGCAAACTTTCTGCTGCAGCTCAAACTGCCAGCGAGAAACTACTGTGAACCCCCGCACGTGCGACTGTACCCTAAAAACACTACACTACCAAAAAATAAAATAAAAAGTAAAAAACACTACGTATACACATACCCCTATACAACCCCCCTCCACTCCCCAATAAAAATGAAAAACGTCAGGTACGCCACTGTTTCCAGAACGGAGCCTCCAGCTGTTGTAAAACCACTCCCAGTATTGTCGGACAGCCGTTGACTGTCCAAGCATGCTGGGAGTTTTGCAACAGCTGGAGGCACCCTGTTTGGGAATCACTGGCGTAGAATACCCCTATGTCCACCCCTATGCAAGTCCCTAATTCAGGCCTCAAATGCGCATGGCGCTCTCACTTTGGAGCCCTGTCGTATTTCAAGGCAACAGTTTAGGGTCACATATGGGGTATCGCCGTACTCGGGAGAAATTGTGTTACAAATTTTGGGGGGTATTTTCTGCTTTTACCCTTTACCCAAATTTTTGGGAAAAGAAGCATTTTAGGTAAAAAAATTATTTTTTTTTACATATGCAAAAGTCGTGAAACACCTGTGGGGTATAAAGGTTCACTTAACCCCTTGTTACGTTCCCCGAGGGGTCTAGTTTCCAAAATATAATGCCATGTGGTTTTTTTTTTCTGTCCTGGCACCATAGGGGCTTCCTAAATGCGGCATGCCCCCAGAGAAAAAATTGCTTTCAAAAAGCCAAATGTGACTCCTTCTCTTCCGAGACCTGTAGTGCGCCAGCAGAGCACTTTTCACCCCCATATGGGGTGTTTTCTGAATCAGGAGAAATTGGGCTTCAAATTTTTAGGGGTATTTTCTGCTATTACCCTTTTTAAAAATTTAAAATTTTTGGGAAAACAAGCATTTTAGGTAAAATTTATCTTTTTTTTTTTTTTTTTTTACATTTGCAAAAGTCGTAAAACACCTGTGGGGTATTAAGGTTCACTTTATCCCATGTTACATTCCCCGAGGGGTCTATTCCCTGAGGGGTATGCCATGTGTTTTTTTTTTTTGCTGTTCTGGCACCATAGGGGCTTCCTAAATGCAACATTACCCCCAAAAACCATTTGAGAAAAACGTACTCTCCAAAATCCCCTTGTCGCTCTTTCGCTTCTGAGCCCTCTACTGCGCCCGCCGAACACTTTACATAGACATATGAGGTATGTTCTTACTCGAGAGAAATTGGGCTACAAATACAAGTAAAAATTTTGTCCTTTTACCCCTTGTAAAAATGCAAAAATTGGGTCTACAAGAACATGTGAGTGTAAAAAATGAAGATTGTGAATTTTCTCCTTCACTTTGCTGCTATTCGTGTGAAACACCTAAAGGGTTAAAACACTTACTGAATGTCATTTTGAATACTTTGGGGGTGCAGTTTTTATAATGGGGTCATTTATGGGGTATTTCTAATATGAAGACCCTTCAAATCCACTTCAAACCTGAACTGGTCCCTGAAAAATACTGAGTTTGAAAATTTTGTGAAAAATCCGAAAATTGCTGCTGACCGTTGAAGCCCTCTGGTGTCTTCCAAAAGTAAAAACTCATCAATTTTATGATGCAAACATAAAGTAGACATATTGTATATGTGAACCAAAAAAAATGTATTCGTAATATCCATTTTCCTTACAAGCAGAAAGCTTCAAAGTTAGAAAAATGCAAAATTTTCAAATTTTTCATCAAATTTACGGATTTTTCACCAAGAAAGGATGCAAGTATCGACAAAAATTTACCACTATGTTAAAGTAGAATATGTCACGAAAAAACAATCTCGGAATCAGAATGATAACTAAAAGCATTCCAGAGTTATTAATGTTTAAAGTGACAGTGGTCAGATGTGCAAAAAACGCTCCGGTCCTTAAGGCCAAAATGGGCTCCGTCCTGAAGAGGTTAACATTCCTTTTAACATACAGTATATTTGAGTTTAGAAAATGAACACAATTGTCCACTTTTACTAGCATGTTTTATATCATTCTAGGTATGTAAGGTTATAGTGTACACAACTTAATACATTTTCCACATATTCACCTGACAGTGAAGCATTTAAATCTAGAACAAAATGCATCAACAATTGTGTCCTTTTCACCCACTGTATTATAGCAAATAAACATTGCCTCAGTTATGTTTCCTTTAGTTCCTTTGTCCAAGAAGGGAAATATCTTGTTTGTGGTATAGAAGGGGAAGGGCAGAATCAATTAACAAGTGTGCCCTGGTTTCCTGATCTACCCCCCCCCCCCCAGAAATAGCTAGGCAGGTAAAAGGGGTACTCCACCCCTAGACATCTTATCCCCTATCTTGTAGCAGCACCAGGCATTCTAAACAGTATGTTTAGAACTCTAGGTTCCCACAGTGGGAGACGTGATGTCATGCAATTACCCCCATAGACATGAATAGAGGGGGGTGTGGCGTGATAGGGATAAGGGCCCAGAATTATCAAACCGTGTGAGAGAAAAAATAGAGTGATTTTACCACAACAACCAATCACAGCTCAGCTTTCACTTTACCACAACTCTTTACCTGAGCTATGATTTGTCGCTGAGGGAAAATCACTATATTTTTTTTCTCAAACAGTTTGAGAAATATGGGTCAAAATGCCTACCGGCAGAGTACCCCTTTAACAGGGAAGACACCAACGAATTGTTGCCCTCACAAAGAGACAATGCTTAAGCCATAGCCTCTTCAGAGAGAAAGAAATTATATCGATCACTTTGACTCATATTAGTAGAAACTGTTGCGGAAAGAGTGTATGGTGCAATAAAATCAAAAGATACACCTTATACCCAGGCCGGGAGGGTGTAGTAATTCATCTCTAAATAGGTTTCCAGCCCTAATGTCATCATTAAGTGAAAATGATTAGTGGGATAAAAAAGAAAACAAAGGGGTGCTCCCTTGTGTAGTATATCAGTAGGTGCGTATCCCACCACCACACCAATGTAATATTCTGACCTTGTGGAGGCACATGGTCAGAAGGAGTAAATAGTAGATAAGCTGCTGCACTCTGAGCTAAACCTGCACCTTATAGGGGCAAATCAAAAGAAAATGGGTAAGCAATAAAAGGACAAAATACGACGCTGCAAAAAACTGGCCTAAACACAACCATTTATTGGGTATAAAGCCAGACAACATGTTTCGGCATGTTCAAGTGCCTTTCTAAGAGCAAGACCAGTTTTCTGCGGCCTCCTGATGCTGCTGATAACTAGATACAGCAAGTCATGACAGCAGAGAAGACAGCTCTAAATAAGTACCAGAAAATGTATTTGGGGGCATGGAGAGCCACAACTGTCAATAAAAAATACATTACCTAAATAAGGCAAGGGAAGTAATAATTGAATTTGCAAGGGTCCTGCCTTTACTATTTTCAACTTGTCTTTTTAAACATCATTCAGTGTTACTTGAGAACTAATATACTATTGTCTTATTTAATTTCCCTTGAAATTTGAAATTCTAAAAACTTTAGCCTGTAACTTTTGAAATGCTTTATATTCACTACAGTCTATTAAAGGTGCTTTTTAGAAGTAGTAGAAAGTAGAAACTTTACAGTAAGCACATGCTGAACTGAAAAGTGTGTCTCTCACTTTAATGAGTAAAACTATTTATAACTTATGTTTCCTGACTAAAAGGATGTTGTAGAAGAGGGTATTTTGCTGTGTTTCTTCACTTTACATACTATTAATATCTGGAGTGGTTTCCCAGAAGTGCTGTTCAGTCTCTTTTTTTTACGTGTTTTTATATTTTATTTCATCGTTGCTGTTTTTGTTTATTTTTTATCATAAATCATGTGTTTCTACAGATATAATATATATATATATATATATATATATATATATATATATATATCTGAGTGCATCGAATCTGACGAAGTTGAATTCATTCCGAATTTCATGAAAAATTCGATTTGGACCGAATCCAAACTTCGACTTGATCTTGATTCGAAATAACGCATTTCTTCATTAGCGACACCCCTGCAATCGTCCTTTATAATGTAAAGGTGTGAGTGGCTTTCTCCTGCGCTTGCATATCTGCAATAGATAGGACGATCACAGCGGGTATCAGGAGTGACACTTGCTGTGATCTGTCCTCAACTGCAGGTATTACTGCTCCCAACATGGAGCAAACTCTGCTCCATGATGGGAGCTGTAGTACCTGCATTAATAGACAGATCGCAGCGGGTGTTGCTTCTGTCACCCGATGTGATTGTCCTGTATAATGTATAGCTGGCCGCTCTTCTCTGGTCCCAATGTAGTATGAGTAAATGCCATATATATACATATTATTCATATTTCCCGCAGAGTGCTGTTAGTGGCTGGAACCATCTGGCCAATCACAGCTCTGTATGGGAAATATGAATAAGTGATGTGAATTCTATTCACATCACTGGCCGGCCGGAGTATAGTGCAGTGATGCGAGCGCAGAAGAAAGCCGCATCTCTGCAATAGAAAGGACAATCGCATCGGGTGTCAGGAGTGACACCTTCTGTGATCTGTCTATTAGTACAGGTACTACAGCTCCCATGATGGAACAGTCTGTTCCATGCTGGGAGTAGTAGTACTACCTTTAATTTTTTTTAAAAATTTTGAAAAAAAGTTAAACACATACACACAAACTTTATTAAACACAATATTAAAATACATTACTAAAACAAATGTAAAATTGATTATAAAAATATATTATATTTACAAGGGCCCCTTTCAACATTTTTATTATTGTAAACTACATTTTTAGGTCCCTGCCGCCCACATAAATTGCTTCCCTGTTTAAAAATTAACATTACATTTTTTTTTTTTGCTTAAAAATTTTTTATACACCCAAGAATGGAGTCTACATTTTAGACTGCTTTCACACTTTGAGCATTCATCCGTTATTAAAATCTGTTTTCTGTATTGTATAACTAAAAAACGGATGTATAACAACGGATAAAATCACGGGTGCTAACTAGAGATGAGCCAACTTACAGTAAATTTGATTCGTCACAAACTTCTCGGCTCGGCAGTTCATGCTTTTCCTGCATAAATTAGTTCAGCTTTCCGGTGCTCCGGTGGGCTGGAAAAGGTGGATACAGTCCTAGGAGACTCTTTCCAAGGACTGTATCCACCTTTTCAAGCCCACCGGAGCACCGGAAAGCTGAACTAATTTATGTAGGAAAAGTCAGCATCCGCCGAGCCGAGAAGTTCGTGACGAATCAAATTTACTGTAAGTTCGCTCATCTCTAGTGCTAATGGCTGAATAATGTCCGTCAAAATAAAAGGCATATTCATCTGTTCAGACCCGTTATAACATTCGTCATGTACCAATATTTTATGGCCGTTTTAACACCTCTGCCTACAGACTCCCGCAGCCAGGACTACTACTTCTCCCATCATGGAACAGACTTGCGACCCGATGCGATCAGAAGCTATTAAACAGGGGAGCAGGCGGCACGCTAACCTGCGATGTATGGTGTATTTTTACTTTCACTTTTAAATTCCGGTAGCTCTGAATGGCCGCCACCGAGGAGCCATTCAGGGCTCCCGGCAGGGTTTTTAAACTGCTAATTTAACCCCCAAATGTATGCCTCCTATGCATATTTATAATAATTAATTTGCCCCAGTGTTTTTCTCATAATTCTTTGGCCTCAGACTGTTTCTAATAATTCATTGGCCCCAATGTGTTTCTAATAATTCATTGGCCCCAGTGTGTATATAATAATTCATTGGTCCCAGTGTGTATATAATCATTCATTGGCCCCAGTGTGTATATAATAATTCATTGACCCAAGTGTGTTTACAATAATTCATTGGCTCCAGTGTGTTTATCTGTATGGAGATGAGCAGCAGAGAATAGACATGTCCTGGCTGTGCACTGATTGCGTTAGGAGCAGGGCAACAGCGGGGACATATCAGGCGGCAGCGGTGAATGAAGCCTACATGTGTGACATGTTGGCTTCATTCATTCATTCACCGCCGCCGATTCCTGACATGTCCCGCTGCTGCTCTGCTCCAAGACGATGAGGAGCAGGCAGCGGTAGGGGAAATAAGTACACCACTGGGGAGGGAGGGGTGAAGAAGGATAAGCACACTGGGGCCAATTAATTATTATTAACACACCGGGGCCAATTAATTATTATGAACATAAATGTGACAACCAAAAACAACAGAAGAAGTAAAGATGAATTGGCACTGACATATATTACTGCTGTAATTGCAAACACTGTTAAATGTGAGCGTAACAGGAGATGGAGCGTGGATATCCCAATTGTGGGGTGCTTCACGTAATCAAGGAATGTGACGAATATATCGAAGAAAAATGAAAACGGAGCACTCACCCAGTAGATATCCTTAGCGATAAATAGATTCCCGAACAGGGTCTTCAGCAGCAAGGCGGTAGATGGAACGGAGCTCAGATGCTGGCCGCAGTCCGTATCACGCCAATGGGCACTTCGTCAGGCGTTTAATATTATAAACACACTGGGGCCAATGAATTATTATGAACACACTGGGGCTAATGAATTATTATAAACACACTGGGGCCAATGAATTATTGGAAACACACTGGGGCCATTTAATTATTATAAACACACTGGGGCCAATTAATTATTATAAATATGCATGGGAGGTATACATTTGGGGGTCAAATTAGTCATTTCACCCCTTAAGGATTCAGCCCATTTGGGCCTTAAAGACAATTAAAATTTTATGTTTTCGTTTTTTCCTCGGAGGAGGAAACTCTTTTATATTTTCATCCACAGACTAGTATGAGGGCTTGTTTTTGCGTGACCAGTTGTCTGTTGTAATGCCATCACTCACTCTACCATAAAATGTATGGTGCAACCAAAAAAATACTATTTGTGTGGGGAAATTAAATAGAAAACCGCAATTGTGCAAATTTTGGAAGGTTTCGTTTTCACGCCATACAATTTACAGTAAAAATGACGTGTTCTTTATTCTTTGGGTCAATACGATTAAAATGATACCCATGATAACATACTTTTCTAAAACTTTTGCGCTTAAAAAAAATCGTATCAAATTAGTACGTTTAAAATCACCCTATTTTGAAGACCTATAACTTTTTCATTTTTCTGTATAAGTGGTGGTATGAGGGCTCATTTTTTGCGCCGTGATCTGTACTTTTTATTGATATCATATTTGCTTATGTAAAACTTTTAATACTTTTTTTGTTATTATTTTTGAATAAAATGTTATTAAAAAAGCAGCTATTTTGGACTTTTTTTTTACGTTCACGCCGTTCACCATATGGTATCATTAACATTTTATTTTAATAGTTGGGATATTTACGCACGCGGAGATACCAAATTTGTATATAAAATATTTATTTTTACACTTTTTGGGGGTGAAATAGGGAAAATGGGACAATTTACGTTTTTATTATGGGAGGGGGTTTTTCAATTTAAAAAAAAAAAAAATGTAACTTTTTTTTACTTTTATTTTTACACTTTCATAGTCCCCATAGGGGACTATTTACAGCAATCATTCGATTGCTAATACTGTTCAGTGCTATGCATAGGACTTAGCACTGATCAGTATTATCGGTCATCTTCTGCAGACCAGAGCAGAAGACCTGTGGAAGGCAGCAGAGGCAGGTGAGGGGACCTCCAGCTGCCATGCTGAATGATCGGATCGCCATTCAAAGTACTTCGATGCTGCAGATGTTGTGATCTGTATTGATCACGGCATCTGTGGGGTTAATGGCGGACATCCGCGTGATCGCGGATGTCCGCCATTACGGGCGGGTCCCTGGCTGCTATCAGCAGCCGGGAACTGCCGCGCATGACGCGAGCATCGCTCTGATGCTCGCAGATATGCCTAGGACGTAAATGTACCTCCTGGTGCGTTAAGTACCAGCTCACCAGGATGTACATTTACTTCCTGCATCGTTAAGGGGTTAAAAAACCCTGCCGGGAGCCCGCTTTAGCTCCTCGGTGGCGGCGATTCAGGGCTCCCGGCAGGAAATTTTAAAGTGAAAGTAAAAATACACTGTACATCGCAGTGGAGCAGAGCATGCCGCCTGCTCGCCTGTTTAATATCTTCTGATCGCATCGCGTCTCAGAAGTGAGACCGAGTGCGATCAATTCCTCAGCCCATGTACTACAACCCCCATCATGGAACAGAGTCTGTTCCATGATGGGGATAGTAGTAAAAACACTAATGCAGACTCCCGCAGCTGGGGAACTACTACTCCCCTCATGGAAACAAGTCTGTTCCATGATGGGAGTAGTAGTAGTCCTGGCTGCGGGAGTCTGTAGGCAGAGGTGTTAAAACGGCCATAAAATAACGGTACATGATGGATGTTATAACAGGTCTTAACAGATGAATATGGCTGTTATTTTGACGGATATTATTCAGCCGTTAGCCAAATTCACATCACTTATTCATATTTCCCGCAGAGCTGTGATTGGCCAGATGGTTCCAGCCACTCACAGCTCTCTGTGGAAAATATGAGTAATAGGTATATATACGGCATATATTCATACTACAGTGGGACCAGAGAAGAGCGGCCGGCCACCCGCATCTATACATTATACAGGACGATCGCATCGGGTGTCAGAAGTAACACCCGCTTTGATCTGTTTATGATCTGGAGTGTGCTCCATGTTGGGAGCAGTAGTACCTGCAGTTAAGGAAAGATCACAGCAGGTGTCACTCCTGACACCCAAGAAAGCTGCTCACATCTATACATTATACAGGACAATCGCAGCGGGACCCCTTAAATGGGTAATCCTGTGAAGAAAAAATATTTTTAAATCAACTGGTAACAGAAAGTTAAACAGATTTGTAAATTACTTCTAATAAAAAATCTTAATCCTTCCAGTACTTATCAGCTGCTGTGTGCTCCAAAGGAAGTTCTTTTCTCTTTGAATTTATTTTCTGTCTGACCACAGTGCTCTCTACTGACACCTCTGTCCATGTCAGGAACTGTCCAGAGCAGGATAGGTTTGTTATGGGGATTTGCTCCTACTCTGGACAGTTCCTGACACCGAGGTGTCAGCAAAGAGCACTGTGGTCAGACAGAAAAGAAATTCAAAGAGAAAAGACCTTCTCCTGGAGTAATTTACAAATCTGTTTAACTTTATGGCAGCACCAGTTGATTTAGAAAAAATGTTTTCCAATCAGATCTAATCGCGATGGCGGACCCCTTTAAAGTGGGTAAATGTCTCGGGGCGGAGTACCCCTTCAAAGTGGCTACTGCTATCATCAGGATAAAGCATATGGCCATTTCATGGCCGTAACCCTTTCCTTACATGTGCTTAGTTTACTACCAGTCCTAGTATTATGCAGATTTACTATTTGAATTACATTGTAATCGTTTGCACCTTAGTTTTGCTTGTTTTTTTATTTTATATCCCAATACACTGACAAGCTCCTGTGTTGTGGGGTGACTTGATACCTTAAGGACACTGCCCATAATGGCCTTAAAGGGGAACTCTGGTGGAAAACAAGGGGAAAACAAATGTTTTCAAATCAACTGGTGCCAGAAAGTAAACATGATGGGGAGAGCGGACCCCAGTAGGAGAAGAGTGGACCGCTCTTCTCCTACCGGCGTCCGCTCTCCCCATCTGTACACATGTATATGTCGTGAACTCCAATAAAGGACATCTTCTGCAAGATAATGGTCAGTGCTCCGTGCTTTCTTCTATGCAAGAGAATTTTTGGTTTGAACACTTTTCCACGTAGCAGCACCACCGACATTGCACACATCGGGTCCAGAGTGAACTGCAGCTAATAAGGGTCATTACATTTACCCGAAGATACCATAGAAAGGTGCATCTCACCCCCCACGCTCTCTTTGTTGTAAATTATATTTGTAAATTACTTCTATTTAAAAATCTGAAGCCTTCCAGTTCTTATTATCTCATGTATATGACAGAGAAAATTGTGTTGTTATTTCTAGCCTGACAACAGTGCTCTCTACTGACACCTCTGTCCATGTCAGGAACTGTGCAGAGTAGAAGCAAATCCCCATAGAAAACCTTTCCTGCTCTGGACAGTTCCTAACACGGACAGACGTGTCAGCAGAGAGCACTGTTGTCAGGCTGGAAAGAACTACACAAAATTCTCTGTAGTTTACTGGAAGGGTTACGATTTTTAAATAGAAGTAATTTACAAATATGTTTAACTTTTTGGCACCAGTTTATTTGAAGAAAATAAAAATAATTTCCACTGGAGTTACCCTTTAAGGAAACAGGCAATTTTTTTTGCCTTTTCATTTTTACCTCCTTGCCTTCCAAGAGCGATAGCTCTTTTATATTTTCAACCACGTACCCATATGAGGGCTTGTTTTTCCATGACCAATACTTTTAGGGTAAAACTGGAATAAAGGATGATAGAAGGCAGACCAGAGAAGGGAGAGTGGCGGAGGCAGGTGAGGGGACCTCCGTCCGCCAACTTGGATGATCGGATCCCATGGCCGTGCTGTAGGCAATCTAATCAGCCATTAGAACAACCGCATTGCCGCAGATGCAGTGATCAGTATTGATAATGGCATCTAGGGGTTAATTCAGACATCAGCGCGATCGCTGATGTCTGCCATTACCGGCGGATCTCTGTTACAAGGACCTGCCGTGCATGAAGCAAGCTCAGCTCTGGTGTGCGCTTCATGTATAGGTCGGAAATGTACATCCTTATGCGTTAATTCCAATACGTCCTATGTCCTTAAGAGGTTAAACACAGGCTATTTCCTTAATCCTTGATACCTTATTCCTTTATTGATGCATATATAAAGAAAGGAAACATAGATCAGCTCACCGAGTCCTGAGGTATCAACAAGCACTTGGATAATGTGGTCTGGAAGCACGGATGAAGGGAACCATTAGTCCCTGATAGGAGTACACAGATGAAAAAGGAAAAATCCAGCTTCCAGGAAATTCTAAATAAAAATTTAATGTTTACTTGATGCTGATGTTAAAAAAACATTCCAATGATGGAAAGGGACATGTTTCTTGATGCTGACGTTAAAAAGACATTCTAGTGAAACGCCAACGTGTTTCGAGCATAAGCTCTTAGTCGTGGCTTGACTAAGAGCTTATGCTCGAAATGCGTTGGCATTTTACTCCCGATTTTATGAGTGACAGGTCAGTTTCCATCATTGGAATGCCTTTTTAATGTTGAAGTTTTAACCTTTCATCAAGTAAACGTTAAGTTTTAATGTTGAATTTCCTGGGAGCTGGATTTTTCCTTTTTCATCTGTCTACTTTATTGATGCAGCCTTGTTTTGGCCTTGAGGATGCAGCCAATTCGTGTTTTTCCTTTTTCCAACTAATTTTTTTAAATTCATAACTCTTTGTATTGACATCACTTATTTTACCACAAAATCTACAGCAAGGCCATAAAAAAAAAAAAAAACATATTTGTGGGGCCAAATTGTAAAAATGTAAACAATTCATTCATTTTTACATTTTGCACTTTATAATTAGTATGCATACTTTATTTATTCTGTAGGTCAATATGATTATAACAATACAAAATTTGTGTAGGTTTTGTTTTATTTCAATACTTTGAAAAAAATTATAACTTTTTATAAAAAATGTGGGTATGCTTAAAATTGTCCTCTTCTGACCCTATAACACTTTTATTTGTATAAAAGGCAAATTTTTTTGCACTGTGTATTACATTGTGTGTACTATAGCTGTATACTAGATTGCTGACTTATAATGGAAGTACTTTTTTACACTTCATAATTCTATTACTATGTAACTTTTTGGTCATCAGCAGTAAAGTGATCTTTTTGGTCGCTCACTAAATCCAGAACTTAAAAATGCGGCAGATCCTTTTTTTTTTATCAACATTGGTTTGTATTGAAAGAATTAAAGTACAATACAAACAAGGCTGTAAGCCCTATGACTATGTAAAGGGAAGAAGGGAAATGTGAGCTTTATAATAAATATATTAGTTCTGACCTCTATCAAGATACACTATCAAATAAAAAGCACCCGTTAATATTTATTAAATTATAAACAATATTTACACTTAGTTAAAGGGGTATTCCAGGGAATTTTTTTTTATATATCAACTGGCTCCAGAAAGTTAAACAGATTTGTAAATTACTTCTAGTAAAAAAAATCTTAATCCTTCCAGTACTTATCAGCTACTGAAGTTGAGTTGTTGATTTCTGTCTGACAACAGTGCTTTCTGCTAACACCCCTGCACAGAGTAGAAGAGGTTTTCTGTGGGGATTTGCTTCTGCTCTGGACAGTTCCCAAGACAGGTGTCATTAAAGAGCACTTAGACAGAAAATAACTCAACTTCAGCAACTCATAAGTACTGAAAGGATTAAGATTTTTTAATATAAGTAATTTACAGATCTGTTTAACTTTCTGGAGCCACTTCATATGTAAAAAAAAGTTTTTTTCCTGGATAATCCTTTTAACACCTTAACCTCTTAAGGACATAGGACGTTCTCTAACGTCCCCGCTACCTGGGCTTTAATGCCCAAGGACGTTAGAGAACATCCTGTTGTATTTCCGGTCTCTGCCGCTCGCCGGGCAGAGATCGGAAGCGGATAACTGCTGAAATGCTTCATTTGAATGATCCCGGCTGTCACAGACAGTCAGGACCATGCTGAAGGCTAGGAGCGAGGTGGCAAGCCTGCCACCTCCTCCTATCCCCTGCGATCCGTCGGTTAACTAACCGACCAATCGCAAGGGGGGGGGGCGGTTACTTCCTCCCACCCTGTCCGGCCCCTTGAAGTCCAGAGAGGACGGGAGGAAGACCGGAGGACGCAGCGGGGGACGGGGGAGTGCTGGAGCCTGGCCCTGGTACTTACCTCGTCCCTGAAGACCTGGATCCCGGCGATGAAGACGGCGGCGGCGGCGACAGGTGAGTTCCTCTTCAGCCGTGGTCGGGCCCTTTACAGCAATGCACGTCGCCGTGAAGCGACATGCATTGCTATAATGGGACCCTGTATACTACAACTCCCAGCATGCCCAGCCAGCCCTTGGCGTCTGGGCATGCTGGGAGTTGCAGTTTTGCAACATCTGGAGGTCCACAGTTTGGAGACCACTGTGCCCTTCCAGATGTTGCAAAACTACACATCCTCAGCATGCCCTTACTGTGCAGGCATGCTGGGAGTTGTAGTTCTGTAACATCTGGCCCTTCAGATGTTCAAGAACTACAACTCCCAGCATGCCTGGACAGTTTTGGCATACTGGGAGTTGTAGTTTTGCAACATCTGGAAGGGCACAGATTGGTAACCACTGTATTAGTGGTCTGCAAACTGTAGTCCTCCAGATGTTGCATGCTTGCTGGGAGTTGTAGTTCGGCAACATCTGTCTCTAAAGATGTTGCCGAACTACTACTTCCAGCATGCCTGAGAATGTTTGGGAGTTGTGGTTTTGCAACAACTGGAGGCACACTTGTTGGGAAACATTGTTTCCTAACTAGGTGTTTCCCAATCCGTGTGCCTCCAGCTGTTGCAAAACTATAACTACCAGCATGCACTGAAAGACCGTGCATGCTGGGAGTTGTAGTGTTGCAACAGCTGGAGGTTCCACCCCCCCCCCTGTGAATGTACAGGGTACATTTACAAGGGCAGGGGGCTTACAGTGAGTATCAGGCTGCAAGTTTGCGATGCAGCAAATTTTGCGTGGCAGCTCAAACTTGCAGCGGGAAACTCGCTGTAATCCCCCGCCCGTGTGACTGTACCCTAAAAACACTACACTACACTACACTAACACAAAATAAAATAAAAAGTAAAAAACACTACATATACACATACGCCTACACAGCCCCCCTCCCCTCCCCAATAAAAATGAAAAACGTCTGGTACGCCACTGTTTCCAAAATGGAGCCTCCAGCTGTTGAAAAATGACAACTCCCAGTATTGCCGGATAGCCGTTGACTGTCCAAGCATGTTGGGAGTTTTGCAACAGCTGAGGCACCCTGTTTGGGAATCACTGGTGTAGAATACCCCTATGTCCACCCCTATGCAAATCCCTAATTCAGGCCTCAAATGCATATGGCGCTCTCACTTTGGAGCCGTGTCGTATTTCAAGGCAACAGTTTAGGGTCACATAAGGGGTATCGCCGCACTCGGGAGAAATTGCCTTACAAATTTTGGGGGGCTTTTTCTCCTTTAACCCCTTATGAAAAGGTGAAGTTGGGGTCTACAACAGCATGTTAGTGTAAAAAAATTAAATTTTTACACTAACACGCTGGTGTTGCCCTATACTGTTCATTTTGACAAGAGGTAAAAGGGAAAAAAAGCCCCCCAAAATTTGTAATGCAACTTCTCCCGACTACGGAGATACCACATATGTGGGCGCAAATTGCTCTGGGGGTGCACAACAAGGCCCAGAAGGGAGAGTGCACCATGTACATTTGAGGTGATTTGCACAGGGGTGGCTGATTGTTGCAGCGGTTTTGACAAATGCAAAAAAAAAAAGAAAAAACCCACATGTGACCCCATTTTGGAAACTACACCCCTCACGGAATGTAATGAGGGGTGCAGTGAGAATTTACACCCCACTGGTGTCTGACAGATCTTTGGAACAGTGGGCTGTGCAAATTAAACATTTTGTACAGCCCACTGTTCCAAAGATCTGACAGACACCAGTGGGGGGTAAATGCTCACCATACACCTTGTTACATTCCTCAAGGGGTCTAGTTTCCAAAATGGTATGCCATGTGGGGGTTATTTTGCTGCCCTGGCACCATAGGGGCTTCCTAAATGCAACATGCCCCCCCCGAGCAAAATTTGCTCTCCAAAAGCCAAATATGACTCCTTCTCTTCTGAGCATTGTAGTTCGCCCGTAGTGCACTTCAGGTCCACTTATGGGGTACCTTTATACTCAGAAGAGATGGGGTTACAAATTATGGGGGTCTTTTCTGCTATTAACCCTTGCAAAATGTGAAATTTGGGGGAAAACACACATTTTAGTGAATTTTTTTTTTTTTTTTTTTTTACATATGCAAAAGTCGTGAAACCCCTGTGGGGTATTAAGGCTCACTTTATTCCTTGTTACATTCCTCAAGGGGTCTAGTTTCCAAAATGGTATGCCATGTGTTTTTTTTTTTGCTGTTCTGGCACCATAGGGGCTTCCTAAATGCGACATGCCCCCGGACCAAAATTTGCTCTCAAAAAGCCAAATATGACTGCTTCTCTTCTGAGCATTGTAGTTCGCCCGTAGTGCCCTTCATGTCAACTAATGGGGTACCTCCATACTCAGAAGAGATGGGGTTACAAATTTTGGGGGGTGTTTTCTGCAATTAACCCTTGCAAAAATGTGAAATTTGGGGGGAAACACACATTTTAGTGAAAAAAAAATATTTTTTTACATATGCAAAACTCGTGAAACCCCTGTGGGGTATTAAGGTTCACTTTACCCCTTGTTACGTTCCCCAAGGGGTCTAGTTTCCAAAATGGTATGCCATGTGGGGATTTTTTGCTGTTCTGGTACCATAGGGGCTTCCTAAATGCAAAATGCCCACCAAAAAAACATTTCAGAAAAATGTACTCTCCAAAATCCCCTTGTCGCTCCTTCGCTTCTGAGCCCTCTACTGCGCCCGCCGAACACTTTACATAGACATATGAGGTATGTGCTTACTCGAGATAAATTATATGCATTTTCTCCTTCTACCCCTTGTAAAAATTTAAGTCTACAAGAACATGCAAGTGTAAAAAATGAAGATTGTGAATTTTCTCCTTCACTTTGCTGCTATTCCTGTGAAACACCTAAAAGGTTAAATTGCTGACTGAATGTCATTTTGAATACTTTGGGGGGTGCAGTTTTTATAATGGGGTCATTTGTGGGGTATTTCTAATATGAAAACCCTTCAAATCCACTTCAAACCTGAACTGGTCCCTGAAAAATAGTGAGTTTGAAAATTTTGTGAAAAATTGGAAAATTGCTGCTGAACTTTGAAGCCCTCAGGTGTCTTCCAAAAGTAAAAACATGTCAACTTTATGGTGCAAACATAAAGTAGACATATTGTATATGTGAATAAAAATTTTTTTTATTTGTAATATCCATTTTCCTTACAAGCAGAGAGCTTCAAAGTTAGAAAAATGCAAAATTTTCAAAGAAACGATGCAAGTATCGACACAATTTTACCAATAACATAAAGTAGAATATGTCACGAAAAAACATTCTTGGAATCAGAATGATAGGTAAAAGCATAAGTAATTAATGTTTAAAGTGACAGTGGTCAGGTGTTCAAAAAACGCTCCGGTCCTAAGGTGTAAAATGGCCTGGTCCTTAAGGGGTTAAGGACCGAGCCCTTTTTCACCTTAAGGACCAGAGTATTTTTTGAACATCTGACCACTATCACTTTAAACATTAATAACTCTGGGATGCTTTTACTTATCATTCTGATTCCGAGATTGTTTTTTCGTGACATATTCTACTTTAACATAGTGGTAACATTTTGTGGTAACTTGCATCCTTTCTTGGTGAAAAATCCCAAAATTTGATGAAAAAATTGAAAATTTAGCATTTTTCTAACTTTGAAGCTCTCTGCTTGTAAGGAAAATGGATATTCAAATTAAATTTCTTTTTGGTTCAAATATACAATATGTCTACTTTATGTTTGCATCAAAAAATTTACATGTTTTTACTTTTGGAAGACATCAGATGGCTTCAAAGTTTAGCAGTAATTTTCCAATTTTTCACAAAATTTTCAAATTCGATATTTTTCAGGGACCAGTTCAGTTTTGAAGGGGATTTGAAGGGTCTTCATATTAGAAATACCCCATAAATGACCCCATTATAAAAACCACACACCCCAAAGTATTCAAAATGACATTCAGTCAGTGTTTTAACCCTTTAGGTGTTTCACAGGAATAGCATCAAAGTGAAGGAGAAAATTCCAAATCTTCATTTTTTACACTCGCATGTTCATGTAGACCCAATTTTTGAATTTTTGCAAGGGTTAAAAGGAGAAAATTTTTACATGCATTTGTAACCCAATTTCTCTCGAGTAAGCACATACCTCATATGTCTATGTAAAGTGTTCGGCGGGCGCAGTAGAGGGCTCATAAGGGAAGGAGCAACAAGGGGATTTTGGAGAGAACATTTTTCTGAAATGTTTTTTGGGGGGCATGTCACCTTTAGGAAGCCCCTAGGTTGCCAAAACAGCAAACAAAAACCACATGGCATACCATTTTGAGGAACATAACAAGGAATTAAGTGAGCCTTAATACCCCACAGGTATTTCATGACTTTTGCAAATGTAAAAAAAAAATAATAATAAAATTTACCTAAAATGCTTGTTTTCCCAAAAATTTGACATTTTGTAAAACGGTAATTGCAGAAAATACCCCCCAAAATTTGAAGCCCAATTTCTCCCGATTCAGAAAACACCCCATATGGGGGTGAAAAGGCCTCTGCTGGCGCACTACAGGTCTCAGAAGAGAAGGAGTCACATTTTGCTTTTTTGAAGGAAATTTTGCTCTGGGGGCATGCCGCATTTAGGAAGCCCCTATGGTGCCAGGACAGCAAAAAAAAAATTATATGGCATACCCTTTTGGAAACTAGACCCCTTGGTGAAAGTAACAAGGGGTAAAGTGAACCTTAATACCCCACAGGGGTTTCACAACTTTTGCATATGTAAAAAAAAAAAAAAAAAAATACCTAAAATGCTTGGTTTCCCCCCAAAATTTTAATTTTTACAAAGGGTTAAAGCAGAAAATACCCCCCCCCCCCCCAAAAAAAAAAAAATTGAAGCCCAATTTCTCCCGATTCAGAAAACACCCCATATGGGGGTGAAAAGTGCTCTGCTGGCGCACTACAGGTCTCAGAAGAGGAGTAGTCACATTTGGCTACAAGGGTAATAGCAGAAAATGCCCCCAAAATTTGTAACACAATTTCTCCCGAGTACGGCGATACCCCATATGTGACCCTTAACTGTTGCCTTGAAATACGACAGGGCTCAAAAGTGAAAGCACCATGCGCATTTGATGCCTGAATTAGGGATTTGCATAGGGGTGGACATAGGGGTATTCTACACCAGTGATTCCCAAACAGGGTACCTCCAGCTGTTGCAAAACTCCCAGCATGCTTGGACAGTCAACGGCTGTCCGGCAATACTGGGAGTTGTCATTTTGCAACAGCTGGAGGCTCCATTTTGGAAACAGTGGCGTACCAGACGTTTTTCATTTTTATTGGGGGGGGGGGGGGGGAGGGGGACTGTGTAGGCGTATGTGTATATGTAGTGTTTTTTTACTTTTTATTTTATTTTGTGTTAGTGTAGTGTAGTGTAGTGGTTTTAGGGTACAGTCTCATGGGTGGGGTTTCACAGTAGTTTCTCGCTGGCAGTTTGAGCTGCGGCAGAAAATTTGCCGCAGCTCAAACTTGCAGCCAGATACTTACTGTAAACCTCCGCCCATGTGAGTGTACCCTGTATGTTCACATTGGGGAGGGGGGGAAATACCTCCAGCTGTTGCAAAACTACAACTCCCAGCATGTAAGGTCTATCAGTGTATGCTGGGAGTTGTAGTTTTGCAACAGCTGGAGGCACACTGGTTGTGAAACACAGAGTTTGTTAACAAACTCAGTGTTTTGCAACCAGTGTGCCTTCAGCTGTTGCAAAAGCTACAACCCCCAGCATGTACGGAAAGCGGAAGGGCATGCTGGGACTTATAGTTATGCAACAGCTGGAAGCATACTACTTTGGCTGGGGATTGTATTTATGCAACAGCTGGAGACACACTGGTTTGCTACTTAACTCAGTGTTTCACAACCAGTGTGCCTCCAGCTGTTGCAAAACTACAACTCTCAGCAGTCACCGACCGCCCACAGGCATGCTGGGAGTTGTAGTTATGCAACTAGCAGATGCACCACTACAACTCCCAGCATGCACTTTAGCTTATTGTGCAAGCTGGGAGTTGTAGTTATACAACAGCTGAAGGTACACTTTTCCATGGAAAAAATGTGCCTCCAGCTGTTGCAAAACTATAAGTCCCAGCATGCCCATAAGGGAATGCTGGGAGTTGTGGTGGTCTGCCTCCTGCTGTTGCATAACTACAGCTCCCAGCATGCCCTTTTTGCATGCTGGGAGCTGTTGTTAAGCAACAGCAGGAGGCTGTCACTCATCTCCAACTGCAGATCCACGCCGCCGCCGAACAGGTCAGTCCCTCGCCGTCGCCGTCGCTCCTGGGGCCCCGATCCCAACAGGGACGCCGGGGATCGGGGTCCCAAGCTCCCGGGGTCTTCTTCCCGCACCCGCTCACATCCTCCGGAAGAGGGGCGGAGCGGGTTGCGGGAGTGACACCCGCAGCAGGCGCCGACGAATCAGGGCGATCGTGAGGTGGCACCAGTGCCACCTCACCCCTGCTTGCTATGGCTGTTCGGGGCCGTCTCAGCCAGTAATCCCGGGTCACCGGGTCACTGGAGACCCGATTGACCCGGAATCCGCCGCAGATCGCTGGACTGAATTGTCCAGCGATCTGCGGCAATCGCCGACATGGGGGGACATAATGACCCCCTGGGCGATATGCCGGGATGCCTGTTGAACAATTTCAGCAGGCATCCGGCACCGGCTCCGCTCCAGCTAGCGGCTGGGGCCGGAAATGCGCAGGGCGTATCCATACGCCCTGTGTTCTTAAGGGGTCAATTCTGGATTAACAGTACATATTTTAGAATAAGATTCATCTATTACCAAAGTTGTTTTCTAAAAATATAGCAGAACACAAGAACGTCTGGTCAAACCTTACCAAGCTTTGTAATTTGGTAACAGTCTAAAGTGTTATTAACATTCATCACAAGTTATGAGACATATTAAAGCATATGCTTCAGATATCACTCAACTTTTTGACAGTTTTAGGCTACATTCACACTAGAAATTGTGCACTGCTCTATATTTCCTTGATCAAACATTTTGTATTATCGTGAATTAAAGTGAATAGGGTGAGAAAATGGATAAAAATACAGCAGCATTTAATAATATTAGTTGACATTTTCATTCATTTTTCTTACCTCTCAAAGCCTTGAGACCAATGTAATAAAAAGGATAAAAATATAATGTTTGAAAACAGTGCACATTGCTTTCTTCAGTATGTCTTAAAAATATCCATCCTTACAATTTATAATGCTTTTCCACTACTTTCCACTGTCCTAGTCCAATGACATTATTCGGAATATGTTAAAGCATTTATTTCTTTGTTTAAAGAGAAGAAAAAAATGATTATGCTTGTAGTCAATGTTTTCCTGGATGAGTATAACAAGGGCAGTTATAGGCTAGAACATGTAGATTATACAACAGTGAATATGCAGTTAGCCAATCACTGTCTGAGGTGGGATACCACTGCGACCAGTGATTTGCTGATATGAGTGTGTCTCGGAAGTAGGAAGAAAAGTGAGGTGCAGGGAGCTGCAAAACTTCAAGGGGGAACCCAGGGGAACCCAGGTAGGTGAACATTCTTTTTTTTTTTTTCATACTAAGCCCAGCAACTTAAAAAAAAGTTATAGGGGGATAAGTGTCAGATCCGGGGGGGGGGGGGGGGTTATCTCTTGCACAGGGCCCCATCTCTTCTCCTAAATGGAGTGTGTCAACCATCGTATGAAGAGACGGTCAACATACTCCCTCCATGCAGATCTATGGAAGAGCCAGGAGGAGAGCTGGTGTGCCAGGCAGGAGATCCCAGCGGTCTGACCCCCCCTTCGTGATCTGACACTTGTCTCCAATCCTTAGGAGTACTTATTTAAGTATCCAAAATACCCCTTTAAGCATGCAGTTGCATGCACTGTGACCCTTCAACTCCACTCTGCGCACTTTGTGAAGATATATCTAGCAATATATAGATTTAAACTGCAAGTCTACGAGATTCCTGATAATTCTTAAGGATGTCTTGCTTTAGTTTATATCCTGACATGAAATTAATAGAAGCTATTGTCCATATTATTTTCTTTACTTCTTCACTGTTCACTAACCAAGATAACAATTCCTGTGATTAAAGTAACACAGTCCGTTCCCACAGATTCACAATGTGTAACTTTTGAGTCAACATCATTTGCAGCAACAGAGTAAAATAAAAGTCCTGTTGCTCTTCCTCCTGTCTCCTGGCATAATCTAACACTTTTATATTGATTTAAATGAAACTATGGATTTGATGCGTGACTCAATGAATAAGTCAGAACATGTTTTTCGCATCAGGCAACAGAAAGTGTGCAAGTGCATTTTTACAGTGCTGGATGCATTAATGATTAAACTTTTGCCCTCAAACATTAGGCGTGACTGGAATACTTTAGCACAGCACATATGCATATACTTTCCACTGTCCTAGTCCAATGACGTTATCCGGAATACGTCAAAGTATTTATTGCTTTGTTTAACAATAAGAAAAATATTATTATGCTTGGAGTCTATGTTTTCCTGGATTAGTATAACAAGGGCAGTCATTGGCTAGAACCAGGACATTGTAGATTATACAACAAAGAAACAGTCCATTACACCCTTAACTGGGCACATTTTTCGTTTATCAGTAGCAACACTAAGGCATTGTACAAGTGAAGTATTACATTCTTTGACCTGCAGCCAATGTTTTATCAACCTTTTTTCACAGCATCCACACACTATCTATCATTCTTGATATTGATTTTAATTTTATCACCTATAAATCTTGTTCTGTCTTTGAACTTTATAAAACCTTGCAACTTATTTCTATCTGTACAGCATCTTTCATTTCTTCACTACGCTAAGTCCAGTGGTCTAATTTATTATCCTCCAGTGACCCCGGGAGTTGTGTCCACAGTTTAAAACTTTGAGTACACTGAGTATCATCAGACATCTCCAACAATATGTCGCTTTAAGATTGTTTTCCTTTGTATTGAAAAGAGTACCTCTAAGTTGCCCTTAAAAAAATTATTACATTAATAGTTATGTAAAACTGTCTTTTAGCTTGCACCTTTCACAAATAGGCGACGACTTCATATTTGCACAGGTGAACCAGAACAGGTACAACAATTCCATTTGCCAAAGAAATTGATAATGATATTTCCAACAAATTAATGTTAACTAAGCCTTAGTAAATCTGATTAAATTGACCCATATTCTTACGCTCTCAAGTCATTAAAGGGGTACTCTGGTGCTTAGACATCTTATCCCCTATCCAAAGGATAGGAGATAAGATGCCTGATCACGGGAGTCCCGCCACTGGGGACCCCCGTGATCTTGCACGCGGCACCCCGTTTGTAATCAGTCCCCGGAGCGTGTACGTCACGCCTCCGCCCCTCAATGCAAGCCTATGGGAGGGGAAAAAAAGTGTGGGAACTCACCCAAGATTTCCACTCAAGGGCTGGTCCTGCTAATAGGAATGGTGTTCCTGCTGTGGAAAAAGTGCAGGAACTCAATTCCCACACATTCCTGCAGGACTTGAGCCCTGGGTACAGCCCTATATAATCGGCAGCCAGTCACTTCAGACTTTCATTGCAGAGAGAGAGGGACAGACAGCATTGTGTGTTGCACAGAAAAGCATTTTTCCAGCAGCGATACACCTCCCAGTCACATCAGCATTCTGTTGCAGAGAGAGGGACAGAGAGCAGTGTGTGTTGCACAGAAAAGCATTTTTATAGCAGCGAATCACCTCCCAGTTAGTGAAGAGCGGCAGGGCCCATATTCGAATTTGCAACTATATGAACGAATGTTCATTCTATGTTCGCGAAATTTGCATATTCGCTATGTTCGTTCTTTTTTTTTTTCAATTAGAACATTTGTAATGAAATTCGCATAGTGCGCATGCGCAATTATATCTTTCACCGTAAAGAAGGGAGGGATCAGTGTCCAGTCTGGAAGTGCAGATTTTCGCATAAACATTCGCACAAATTCGCATAAAAAAATAAATAAGCAAAAAACACAAATAGTTGTCAATATAAATAAATATCACTATATTCTATATATCTGCGAAATCGTAAAAATTTACATTTTGAATATTCGCACTAAACACTTATCCCAGTCACATGAGCGTTCTATTGCAGAGAGAGACAGAGAGCAGTTGTTACGCGCGCGCGCCGGCACTCTGAAATTTAAAGGGCCAGTGCACCATTAATTGGTGCCTGGCCCAATCAGTACCTACACCTGCTCCATGTGTATATAAACCCACTTCCCCTTCCTGTCCTTGCCGGATCTTGTTGCTTTGTGCCCAGTGAAAGCATTTAGTGTGTTCCCAAGCCTGTGTACCCAGACCTCCTGCTGTTGCCCCTGACTACGACTCTTGCTGCCTGCCCTGACCTTCTGTTATGTCCGACCTTGCTCTTGCCTTGTCCCTGTGTACCGCGCCTGTCTCAGCTGTCAGCTGGTGTTGAGTCGCTATCGGGTGGATCCACCTGGGGGTTACCTGCCGCTGCAAATCCATCCCGCTTTGCGGCGGGCTCTGGTGAAAACCAGTAATCCCTTAGACTCCGTTCCCCTGGTACGGCCCACGCCATCACCCCACTGACACAGAGGATCCACCACCAGTGTCCTCGCTGCATACCAGTCCGGATCCTGACCGTAGATCCGGCCATGGATCCCGCTGAGGTCCCGCTGCCTAGTGTCGCTGACCTAACCATGGTGGTCGCCCAGCAATCACAACAGATTGCGCAACAAGGACAGCAGCTGACTCAACTCAGCTGAGCAACAGCTTCTGCCGCAACTTCAGCAATCATCTCCTCCGCCAGCTCCTGCATCTCCTCCGCAGCGAGTGGCTGCTCCCAGCTTCCGTCTGTCTCTACCGGACAAGTTTGATGGGGAGTCTAAACAGTGCCATGGATTCCTGTCCCAGTGTTCCCTACACTTGGAGATGATGTCGGACCAATTCCCCACTGAACGGTCTAAGGTGGCTTTCGTGGTCAGTCTCCTGTCTGGAAAGGCCTTGTCATGGGCCACACCACTCTGGGACTGCAATGATCCCGCCACGGCTACAATCCAGATTCTTCTCAGAAGTACGTAGTGTCTTTGAGGAGCCAGCCCGGGCCTCCTCAACCGAGACTGCTTTGCTGAACCTTGTCCAAGGGAGTTCTTCTGTAGGCGAATACGCCATCCAGTTTCATACCCTCGCCTCAGAGCTATCCTGGAACAATGAGGCCCTCTGCGCAGCCTTCAAGAAAGGCTTATCCAGTAACGTCAAAGATGTCCTGGCCGTATGAGAAATTCCTGCAAATTTGTCTGAACCAGCATCGACATGCGTTTCTCTGAAAGACGCCAGGAACTTCGACAGGAAAAGGATCTTGTTCGCACCAGGCGATTTCTCTCCCCGGCTACTCTCTTCCAAAGTCTTTTGCAATCTGTTCCTGTGCCTTCCGCCGAAGAGGCTATGCAAGTGGATCGGTCCCGCCTGACCTTACAAGAGAGGACTCGCCGCCGTAACGAGAATCTGTGCCTGTACTGTGCTAGTACCGAACATTTCCTAAAAGACTGTCCTATCCGCCCTCCGCGTCAGGAGAGACGCACTCTATTACCTCACAAAGGTGAGACGACTCTCGGTGTGAATTCTGCTTCTCCACGTCTGACTGTGCCTGTGCGGATTTCTCCTTCCGCCAATTCCTCCTTCTCAGCTGTGGCCTTCTTGGACTCTGGTTCTGCAGGAAATTTTATTTTGGCCTCTTTTGTTAATAGGTTCAGTATCCCAGTAACCTGTCTCGTCAAACCGCTCTATATTTCTTCTGTCAACTGAGAAAAGTTGGACTGCACTGTGCGCTACCGCACAGAACCCCTGCCTATGAGCATTGGACTGCATCATGAAAAAATTGAATTTTTTGTTCTGCCCAACTGCCCCTCTGAAGTTCTTCTCGGCCTGCCGTGGCTCCAACGTCATGCTCCTACCCTCGACTGGACCACCGGGGAGATCAAAAGTTGGGGTCCTTCTTGTCTCAAACGATGCCTCACATCTGCTCCCACTTGTCAAACCCCTGTGGCTCCGCCTATTCCGGGCCTTCCCAGGCCTACCAGGACTTTTCAGATGTTTTTTGCAAAAAACAAGCAGAGATCTTACCACCTCATAGGCCTTATGATTGTACCATTGACCTCCTTCCTGGTACCACTCCGCCCGGGGCAGGATCTACCCTCTGTCTGCCGCAGAGACTCAAGACATGTCTGAGTATATCCAAGAGAACCATTTTATTTGGAAGTCCTCATCCCCTGCTGGAGCGGGGTTCTTCTTTGTTTCTAAAAAGGATGGATCCTTAAGACCATGGATTGACTACCGCGGTTTAAATAAAATTACCATCAAAAACCTCTATCCCCTGCCTTTGATCTCTGAACTCTTTGACCGTCTTCGCGGAGCTAATATATTCACTAAATTGGACTTAAGGGGCGCGTATAATCTTATTTGCATCAGGAAGGGTGATGAGTGGAAGACCGCGTTCAATACTAGAGATGGACATTTTGAATATCTAGTTATGCCCTTTGGGCTTTGCAACGCCCCTGCAGTCTTCCAGGACTTCGTTAATGAGATATTTCGGGACTTATTGTATACCTGTGTTGTGGTTTACTTGGACGACATCTTGATTTTCTCCTCTAACTTAGAGGAACACCGTCGTCATGTCCGTCTAGTGCTCCAAAGACTTCGTGAAAACCACCTGTATGCTAAAATTGAAAAATGTCTCTTTGAATGCAACAATCTTCCTTTCCTAGGTTACCTAGTCTCTGGCCAAGGGCTTCAAATGGATCCAGATAAACTGTCAGCGGTTTTGGATTGGCCACATCCTTCTGGACTCCGTGCTATCCAACGCTTCCTGGGATTTGCCAACTATTACCGACAGGTTATTCCCCACTTCTCCACCATTGTGGCCCCTATTGTGGCTCTGACCAGGAATAATGCTAATCCTAAGTCATGGCCTCCTCAAGCAGATGAGGCCTTCAAGCGTCTCAAAACTGCCTTCGCGTCTGCACCAGTGCTGTAAAGACCTGATCCATTGAAGCCATTCTTCCTGGAAGTTGACGCTTCCTCAGTCGGAGCCGGAGCCATACTTCTTCAAAAAAACGCTACCGGACGTAACATTACTTGTGGGTTTTTCTCTAAAACTTTCACTCCGGCAGAAAATAATTACTCCATTGGAGATCGTGAACTTCTGGCCATCAAGTTAGCACTCGAGGAGTGGAGGCATCTATTGGAGGGTTCCAAACACCCCATTGTCATTTACACTGACCACAAGAATCTCTCGTACCTCCAGTCTGCTCAGCGTCTGAATCCTCGCCAGGCTAGATGGTCGTTGTTTTTTGCCCGCTTTAACTTTGAGATACACTTCCTTCCCACAGACAAAAATGTCAGAGCTGACACCCTTTCTCGTTCCTCTGATGCCACCGAATCTGAAACCCCTCTGCAGCATATCGTACCGCCTGAGTGCCTGGTCTCCTCTGCTCCAGCCTCACTGGGACAAATCCCCCCTGGAAAGACTTTTGTTCCTCCACACCTTCGCCTTAAGATCCTCAAATGGGGGCATTCCTCTCACCTAGCTGGCCATGATGGCATTAAAAAGTCCATCCAGCTCATTTCCCATCTGTATTGGTGGCCTACACTACAGGGTGACGTTACTGATTTCGATCGGGCCTGTACTATTTGTGCCCGGGATAAAACCCCTCGCCAGAAGCCTGCTGGACTCCTCCTTCCTTTGCCCCTCCCTGAGCAACCATGGTCCCAAATTGCCATGGATTTCATTACTGATCTGCCCATATCCCATGGCAACACCGTCATCTGGGTGGTCGTTGATCGTTTTTCCAAAATGGCTCACTTCATTCCGCTTCCAGGTCTTCCTTCTGCGCCACAGTTGACAAAGCAATTTTTTCTGCATATTTTTCACCTTCACAGGCTTCCTACGCATATCGTATCGGATAGCGGCGTTCAATTTGTGTCGAAATTTTGGAGAGCTCTCTGTAACCAATTAAAAATCTAATTAAATTTCTCGTCCTCCTATCACCCCCAATCTAATGGATAAGTAGAGAGAGTAAACCAGATTCTTGGTGACTACTTGCGACATTTTGTCTCCTCCCGCCAAGACGATTGGGTCGACCTTTTGCCCTGGGCTGAATTCTTGTACAATTTCAAAAATTCGGAATCCTCTGCCAAATTCCCATTCTTTGTGGTGTACGGCCGTCACCCTCTGCCCCCCTTCCCATTCCCACTTCTTCTGGAGTTCCTGCTGTAGATGAAATAACCCGGGATTTCTCTGTTATCTGGAAGGAGACTCAAAAGTCGCTCCTACTGGTCTCGTCTCGTATGAAGAGACATGCAGATAAGAAGAGAAGAACTCCTCCTGTCTTCGCTCCTGGGGACAGGGTGTGTCTCTTCCAAATATATCCGGTTTCGTGTTCCTAGCTACAAGCTGGGTCCAAGTTACCTTGGACCATTTAAAGTCAAAAGTCAAATCAATTCTGTCTCCTACAAACTTAATCTTCCTCTTTCTCTTCGTATTCCTAACTCCTTTCATGTTTCCCTCCTCAAACCTCTTGTTCTTAACCGCTTTTCCCCCAAGGTCACCGCTCCTGCTCCTGTCTCTGGCTCCTCTGATGTCTTCATGGTAAAATAAATCCTCGCCTCCAAGGTGGTCAGAGGTAAAAAAAAAATTCTCGTTGACTGGGAGAATTGTGGCCCCGAAGAGAGGTCTTGGGAGCCCGAGGACAATATCCTCGACAAGGAGCTCATCCATAGGTTCCTGGGCTCCAAAAAGAGGGGGAGACCAAAGGGGGGTACTGTTACGCCGAGCGCTCCGGGTCCCTGCTCCTCCCCGGAGTGCTCGTGGTGTTCTTGTCTGTGCAGCGCCCCGGTCAGACCCGCTGACCGGGAGCGCTGCACTGGTATCACCGTCGGGGATGCAATCCGCGTAGCGGGACGCGCCCACGGGTCGCATCCCAATCTCCTCACCTTCCCCGTCCTCTTGCTGTACCGTCCCGGCGCGCTCGGACCCGCTCTTTAGGGCGCGCGCGCTGGCTCTCTGAAATGTAAAGGGCCAGTGCACCATTAATTGGTGCCTGGCCCAATCAGTACCTACACCTGCTCCATGAGTATATAAACCCACTTCCCCTTCCTGTCCTTGCTGGATCTTGTTGCCTTGTGCCCTGTGAAAGCGTTTAGTGTGTTCCCAAGCCTGTGTACCCAGACCTCCTGCTGTTGCCCCTGACTACGACTCTTGCTGCCTGCCCTGACCTTCTGCTATGACCGACCTTGCTCTGGCCTTGTCCCTGTGTACCACGCCTGTCTCAGCTGTCAGCTGGAGTTGAGTCGCTATCGGGTGGAACGACCTGGGGGTTACCTGCCGCTGCAAGTCCATCCCGCTTTGCGGCGGGCTCTGGTGAAAACCAGTAACCCCTTAGACTCCGTTCCCCTGGTACGGCCCACGCCATCACCCCACTGACACAGAGTATCCACCACCATTGTCCTCGCTGCATACCAGTCCGGATCCTGACAGCAGTGTGTTGCACAGAAAAGCTTTTTTACAGCAATGATTCACCTCAAGCCCAAAATTCAGCCTAGAAGCACTGAAAGGGAAGGGAGTGAGATTAAGAGAGAAAGTGCAATTATGGGTGTAGTACACAACGACTGTGTGCTGCAGCACTGGTGTGTACTGCTGGTGTTGTGCACAAATACTGTTTTAAGCATTCTGGAGCGCATTGTCATCCCCTTATAAGTGCATACTAGAGATGATTGCTATTAAAAATTGATATTTCTGGCCTACAGAGAGCCTCAATAAGTTTATAGAACACTTTTCCTTGCTGTAACACGCATAGGGTGTGTGCTGGGTTAGTGAAATAATACTGTTCTTCAGTATAACATGAAGATCAGAGGCATTGCTATTAGAATCACTGCCGCAGAGTGGCACAATGGGGGTGGTGTGAGTATGAGGAGACCATGTAGTGGCTGAATGACACAGCGTGGAGGTGGCAACAGCATGAAGAGACCAAATAGTGGCTGAATGACACAGCGTGATGGTGGCAGAAGCATGAGGAGACCATATAGTGGCTGAATGACACAGCATGGAAATGGCGGTAGCATGAGGAGAACATATAGTGGCTGAAGCCAGACGCAGCAGTGGAAGAGGACTCGGCCAAGGAGGTTATGGAAGAGGATGGAGTAGGAGGAGTAGAGGAGGTGGCAGCAGGCCTGCCTGCAAGTGATGGCGGTGTCACCAACTCCTCTGCAGAGCCACACATTCCATGCTTGGCAGCCTTCACCAGGTTTACCCAGTGCGCAGTGTAGGTGATATACCTGCCCTGACCATGCTTTGCAGACCAGGTATCAGTGGTCAGATGGACCCTTGCCCCTACACTGTGTACCAGACATGCCATAATTTCCTTTTGCACAATGGAGTAAAGGTTGGGGTTTGCTTTTTGTGCAAAAAAAATTTGTCCGGGTACCTTCCACTGCGGTGTCCCAATGGCTACAATTTTTTTTAAAGGCCCAGACTCCACCAGCTTGTATGGTAAAGCTGGTGGGCTACCAGTTCCGACAAGCCAGCTGTCAGATGCTGGGCTAGGGGGAGACTTTGAGACATTGTCTTCTTGCGCTCAAACATCTCCTTGACAGACACCTGACTGTGGGCAGATGAGCAGGAACTGCTCAAGGCGAGAGACGGAGAGGCGGGTGGTTGAGAGGGGGCAAGGAGGGCAGCAGTGGTTGACCTGGCTGAAGATGCTGGACCAGGAGGAGGATGGCGGCTTGGACTTTGTGTGCTGCTTGCACTGACGTGTTGATCCCATAGGCGTTTGTGATGTGACATCATGTGCCTTCGCAAAGCAGTTGTGCCTAGGTGGATGTTGGACTTCCCACGACTCAGTTTCTTCTGGCACAGGTTGCAAATGGCCTCACTGTTGTCAGAGGCAGACACACAAAAAAAATGCCACACTGCTGAGCTCTGCGATGACGGTATTCTGGTGGTGGCAACAGCATGCGTTGATTGGCGTCCCGTCTGGCTGATCCTGGGTGCCGATGCATGCTGTCTGACTGTGCCACTAGCTCCTTGCGACGACCTCCCCTTGCTTCCAACTCGTCTCCTCCTCCTCTCTGTCTCCCCATCTGAACTTTCCCCCTCTTATTCTCTTCTAGCGGACACCCACATGGCATCCACGGACACATCGTCATCATCAACACCTTCACCGCTATCTGACACCTCAAGAAAGGAAGCAGCAGCGGGTACAACATCATCATCACACCGTACGTCCATGTGTGTAATGCTGCCTGACTGAGACATATCCCTGTTATCTACATCCTCTGGCAATAATGGCTGCGCATCACTCATGTCTTCAAACTGACGTGTAACTAACTCCTCTGACAGATCAAGTAAAGCTGCTGTGGTGCTAGTGTTGGTGGTGGCGGCAGGCGGGCAAGTGGTAGCATGAGAGGTGCCCGAAGCTAAGATAGAGGAGGAGAAGGATGGTGCATCAAGGTTCCGAGCGGAAGCTGTAGTAGATTGGATGTCTTGTGATAGCCAGTCAACTAAGTCCTCAGAACTTTGGGGGTTCAGGGTACATGGCCTCTGAACACTGTCCATTCTATGGCCAAAGGGAATCCCAGCACCATGACGGTTCCTGCGGGGTAGCCTTCCTCTGCCTGTCATTTTTTTGGTTAAATTTGCACAACTGTCACACCTAATGTGATTTGCACTAGGGTGACACAATTTGCCCTGCAGGCAAAAAAAACTGGCAACTGTGACGTGAACTGACAGTGACGACTGGTTTTATTTAACAGCCAAACAAGGTATTTTTTTTATTAATTTGCACAACTGTCACACCAAATGTGATTTGCACTAGGGTGACAAATCACAAATCACACTAGGTATTTTTTTTTTGCACAACTGTCACACCAAATGTGATTTGCACTAGGGTGACACAATTTGCCCTGCAGGCAAAAAAACTGGTAACTTTGATGTGAACTGACAGTGACGACTGGTTTTATTTAACAGCCAAAAAAGTTTTTTTTTTTTTTTTTTATAATTTGCACAACTGTCACACCTAATGCGATTTGCACTAGGGTGACACAATTTGCCCTGCAGGCAAAAAAACTGGTAACTTTGACGTGAACTGACAGTGACGACTGGTTTTTAACAGCCAAAAAGTTTTTTTTTTTAATTTGCACAACTGTCACCTAATGTGATTTGCACTACGGTGACACAATTTGCCCTGCAGGCAAAAAAAAACTGGTAACTTTGACGTGAACTGACAGTGACGACTGGTTTTATTTAACAGGCAAAAAAGGTATTTTTTTTTAATTTGCACAACTGTCACATCTAATGTGATTTGCACTAGTGTGACAATGAGCAAAAAAGCTTGCCAGCGGAGTTCCCCTTTTAAGCAGCGGTCCCCAACCAGGGTGCCTCCAGCTGTTGCAAAACACACGGACTGATATATTTCAGCCCTTTGAATACTGTAGTAGTTAGTTGCTTTAAAGAAAAAAAGCCTGCCAGCGGCGTTCCCCTTTTATGCAGTGGTCCCCAACCAGGGTGCCTCCAGCTGTTGCAAAACACACGGACTAATATCTTTCAGCCCTTTAAATACTGTAGTAGTTAGTTGCTTTGAAGAAAAAAAGCTTGCCAGCGGAGTTCCCCTTTTATGCAGTGGTCCCCAACCAGGGTGCCTCCAGCTGTTGCAAAACACACAGACTGATATATTTCAGCCCTTTGAATACTGTAGTAGTTAGTTTCTTTAAAGAAAAAAAGCTCGCCAGCGGAGTACCCCTTTTATGCAGTGGTCCCCAACCAGGGTGCCTCCAGCTGTTGCAAAACACATTGACTGATATATTTCAGCCCTTTGAATACAGTATGAGTTAGTTGCATTAAAGAAAAAAAGCTTGCCAGCGGAGTTCCCCTTTTATGCAGTGGTCCCCAACCAGGGTGCCTCCAGCTGTTGCAAAACACACGGACTGATATCTTTCAGCCCTTTGAATACTGTAGTAGTTAGTTGCTTGAAGGAACTTAAGTTTGATTCTGGAGTACCCCTTTTAACCAGCGGTTCCCTCCCAACCAGGGTGCCTCCAGCTGTTGCAAGACACACGGACTGATATCTTTAAGCCCTAAAAAGGGCTTTTTTTGGGTGCTGTCCTTAAAGCAGATGTTGCACTATTACTTTAGAAGTAAATTGGACCCTGAATACACCACCTAGCAGCAACCTAGCTATCGCTTTCCCTATACAGCAGGAGCAGCTTCTCTGACCCTCCACTTCCTAATCCTGCAGCATGCTGAATGGGGGTAAAATGGCTTCCGTGCAAGAGGTAGGAGGGTCTGGAAGGGAGGGACTGCTGCTGATTGGCTGTAATGTGTCTGCTGACTCTTACTCAAAGGGTCAAAGTTTACTGCAATGTTAAAGTATAGGGGGCGGATCGAACTTCACATATGTTTGCGAACATGCTAAGTTTGCCGGGAATTGTTCGCGGGTGAACAATTCGCGACATCTCTAATCAGGAGGCCTGAAAGTGACACGGTGACAGAGTGGTGCGGTGTGTAGCAATACCAGTAACTGGTGATGAAAGGAGAACTTAGCATCAGATGTTTTGCATCAGGTGGGTGGCAGGATCAGAATAGTAGCTGAGACCGGTAAGTAGAAGAAAGCAGTCTCTTTTGTGAAAGTGTTAGTGTGCACAAGTAAATATTGAGGATATGCATTACGTAAAACTTAACTTTAAATGATATGCTTAGGATAAAATATTTAAACCCAAAAATGGCAGCCACACACAGGAAACTCTCTTTATATACACCTAAAAACCCTGGGAAATGGCAGTGTTTGTAGGGGGAAATAGGGAGGGGTTCCTGTGTGGGGCCGCCCTTTTTAGGGCAAGTAACACTTGCAAAGAAGGGAATTAATAATGCGAGAGTAGGGCCTTACAGGGAAAGTTTTTACCGTCACTGCTTACAATGGGCCATACATTGTTCCCTACCACCTTTTAGAGGTCTTTGTGTCACATCAATACTTGGTGGTATAGGTGGCACATGGTGTTTTTTGCACACCTTTCCTTTTATTTGATTTAAAAAAAAATAAGTTTTAGCTAATGCATATCCTCAATACTTACTTGTGGTCTGATGTCACGGAATGTCTGTAACTGGAGATCAGCAACTTAAACATGTTTTGCACTATCCATATTTGTGAAGTGTTGGTGTGGCACCATGGTCAATCTACTCTGATGCATCAGGTATTGGTGGGTGGAAATCCTGGCTGATCCATGCCTGATTCATCTTCACAAAGGTCAGTATCTCCACATTTTTTGTGGACAGATGAGTTCTTCTTGGGGTTACTATGGCCTCCCACCGCACTAAACACCCTCTCTGATGGAACACTACTGGCTGGGCAGGACAGCTTTTCCAGGGCAAACTCTGCTAGTTGCGGCCACAAATCAAGTTTGGCTGCCCAGAAGTCCAGTGGATCTTCAAGGTGTGTTGGCATGGTTATGTCAAGGTATGCCACCACCTGCTGGCTCAGGTCCTGCTCCAGGTCTACCTGCTGCTGATGAGTTGCTTCACTATGCGGGTAAAGAAAGCTAGTCATCAGCGACTGTAGACTCAGGCTGCTGCTGATGGAGCTGGTACTGCAAAACTGTAAAAATGGCTCCCCTCTTGTGCCGGTAGTGAGAGTCTATTAGGGGGAGAGCCAGAAGTCATCCCACTGCCAAATGGTGAAAATTTGGCGGTCACTACGCAAGCAAGTGTGCATGCATCGTGCCATTTGTGCAAATGACTCGGAGGGACTCCCTGCCTCCATCTCCACTGTACACTGCCACGGTGTGTCTGGGTCCTTTTTCTCGCATTCTTCAAAACCCTCTTGCTCCTCCTCTCCTGTCAGATGACTAGTAAAACCGCCCATCTCGCAAAACCTAAACTGTGCTCCACTGGACCCCTCCCCCTCCGTGAGATGTAGGTGCCATGTATCCAGTGCCCTGACCAGCCATCGTTTCCAACACTTGTTGTAGTAGATGGAGCAGTGGAATGACTTTGTTCATCCCGTAATCCTGGCGACTGACTAATAATGTGGCTTCCTCAAAGGGCCTGAGCAAACGGCAGTTGTCACATATGAGCTGCGACTGGTTAACATTGAAGTTACACAGGAGAGTCCCCCTATCCGCTTGGATCATCAAAAAATCGGTGATGGCTTTTCTCTGTTTGTATAGTCAGCCCAACATATGGAGGGTGGTATTCCAATGTGTGGAAACGTCGCAAATCTGACTATATTGGGGGATGCTGTTCTGACGCTGCAGCTATAGGAGGGTGCGCTTTGCGGTGTACGAGTGGCTGAAATACATGCAAAATTTCCTTCCCATTGTTAGGATGTCTTGCAGATGGGGGGAACACTTCTGGTACCGCTTGACAACCAGATTGAACACGTGCCATGCAGGGCGCATGGCTAAGGCTTCCTTGTCGCAGCACAGACAAGATCTTCTTCCCGTTGTCGGTCACCATGGTTCTCATTTCCAGTTTTCATGGAAAAAGCCATGATTCGATTTCTTTATGAATTACTCTTAGCAGTTCCTTTCTTGTGTGACTCCGTTCGCCAAGGCAAACCATGTGAACAACAGCGTGGACAGCGCCGTGTCCTGCACACATGGTATGCTGGAGGGGCATTGAGGAGGCTGAGGAAACAGTTGAGGATGAGGAGGCAGAGTTGCACACTGTCACAGCACCAACGGCCTGAGAGCGTGGAGGTGGAAGTGGCCTGGCCTGTCCCAGTTGCTGTTGTGCCTGTGCAAGAACCACACTCACCGGTCCCTGACCGTTGTTACAGCTCTGATCGGCTCAAAGACAGGCCCACTTTCCACAAAATTATACAGGGCTGGTACTGCCTTCTTTGCAAAGAAATGATGGCTTGGACTCTCCACCTCTGCTGGGCACAAGCCATCAGTTCTCTTAAAAGTGCAGAGCCCACCACTTGAAAAGGGAGGGACTGCAGCACCAACAACTTGGACAGGAGCACATTCAGCTTCTGCACCATTGGATGAGTGGACACTTACTGTTGTCTCTTGGACATGGCTTCGCTGATGGATTGCTGGCGGAATGACTGACACAAAGTAGGAGGAGCAGGAGCATCTAGAGCAACAGAAGATGGCTATGACACACAGCTCCCTTTGGCTGAGGTGGTGGAGCCTTGGCTGGCTGAAACAGGGAGCAGCATGCCACTGTTCTCCCAGGCTGCTTTATGTGACGCTGCCTATGTTGATGCAGGGCCGTGGTGCCAACATTGGGAGCCTGGCCACGCTTCACCTTCTGCCGACACATCATGAATGTGGCCAGGTTAACCTCCTCTGGATGCTTGATGAAAAACTGCCACACCGCTGAGTAGCTGATTTTCCCACCAACAGTCCACACTAATTGACTGCTACTGCCATCGTCTCCAGGAACCCCTGTTGCACTACCTCCCTGGAAGGTAGGCTGCCATGAAGAAAGTGGTCTACCCCGGGCATGTTTGGCTCCAGACTTTCTACTTCTGCCACCATGCTGACTGCCAACCATGCTACCGCCTTGCTAGCTCAGCTGCTGCCTCACGGGCAACCTGCAACCCTCTTCTCCTGATGATGATGATGAAGCCCCATATACACCCGACTCTCAAGTGCGATCGGCTTCATCATCATCGAGTTGTGTCTTCACGTACCTGATGTCCTCATTTTCCTCAACAGTGTCTGCTTCAGGAGCCTGAACGCTTGCAACATCTCCTCCCACGCCATTCTCCTCATCACTACTTAACCATGTCAGACCTTATAGGGCTAAAAGGTTCTGAAAGGTTCTTGCTGGGTTATGCCCGGCTCTCTGGACTGGTCAGCTGACCTTGATTCGAGCACCTGTTCTGGCTCCATATAAGCTGGCAGTCTTCTCCCAGTCAATGCTTGCTATAGAGCTCAGTTTGTACTCAGCTAGCGTTCTTCTGTATTTGTTATATCTGGCTTTTTGAACCTTTGTCTCCTCTCTCTGACTATTGTCTCTGGTATTTTGTACTGTGACATATTCTCTCTACTATTTTGTACTGTGACATTGTCAAGGATAGCTTGAGGTGAGGCATTAAAGTGTGAGTGACCCCTGTTGCATATTGCTGAGGGCCTGCATAAGCAAATTCACACCAGACAGAATGTTAGTATAATATCTCCTCAGCATACTCGCTAAGCAGCTGCCCCAAAGGAGTTCTGTTTAATTACACGGAAGTACATTGTTTTTACATTTGACAAAAAAAGGGGGGTTTAGTTAAGACGTCAAGATCATAATTTTACATTTTGATTGGTTATTTGAGCTTTATCTCTGTACTAGCTTAATACCCGGCATTTCCTTCCTAATCCTTGTTGGGGAGGAAAATAAACAAAGGAGGAAGCTTTTGACTTCATGTATTGTTGAAGTCATATATTGTTGTCATATCCAAACCCCATATCCCGTCCTCATATCCTGACCTCCTATCCCGACCTCCTATCTCGTCATCATATCTCAACCTCATATCCTGTCCTCTTATCCCGACCTCCTATCCCGACCTCATATCCCGACCTCCTATCCCGTCCTCCTATCCCGACCTCCTATCCCGACCTCCTATGCCGACCTCCTATCCCAACCTTCTATGTCGTCCTCCTATTTCGACCTCCTATCCTGACTTCCTATCTCGACCTCCTATCCCGACCTCCTATGCCGTCCTCCTATCTCGATTTCCTATGCCGACCTCCTATCCCGACCTCCTATCCCGTCCTCCTATCTCGTCCTCCAATCTCGACCTCCTATCACGACCTCCTATCTCGACCTCCTATCCCGTCCTCCCATCCCGTCCTCCTATTTCGACCTCCTATCCCGACCTCCTATCCCGACCTCCTATCCGTTCCTCCTATCCCGTCCTCCTATCCCGTCCTCCTATCCCGACCTCCCATCCTGACCTCCTATCCCGACCCGTAATATGTGTACCAGGTATTGAAATATCTCCAGCCATACGGAAGTTATTTGGAAACATACATTTCCCATTGATTTGCATGTGACTTTAAACAAAAACCCTGGTACTCACAAATGGGGGTAGTTAAGGGTTAAATTAGCTATCCTATATTTTAAGTGGACATATAAGTAACATGTGACCAAGTATTATCAAAATATCTCCAGCCGTTTGGAAGTTATTGACTTGTATGGGACTTTCAACATAAACCCCGCCACTGACAAATGGGGGTGAGTAAGAGTTGAATTGCCTATCCTATGTTTGTTGTTGACATATAAGTAACATGTGTGCCAAGTTTCATGTTAATATCTTTAGCAGTTTGGACTTGATGCTGGAACATGCACATATACACACACTGAGTTTTATATATATATTAGCTGAGTACCCGGCGTTGCCCGTTTTTTTCTTCCTAATCCTTGTTGGGGAGGAAAATAAACAAAGGAGGAAGCTTTTGACTTCATATCCCGACCTCATATCCCGTCCTCCTATCACAACCTCCTATCCCGTTCTCCTATCTCGACCTCCTATCCCGTCCTCCTATCACGACCTCCTATCCCGACCTCATATCTCGACCTCCTATCCCGTCCTACTATCTCAACCTCCTATCCCGTCCTCCTATCCCGACCTCCCATCCCGACCACCTATCCCGACCTCCTATCCCGACCTCCTATCCTGTCCTCCTATCCCGTCCTCCTATCCTGTCCTCCTATCCCGACCTCCTATCTCGACCTTCTATCCAGTCCTCCTATCCCGTCCTCCTATCCCGTCCTTCTATCCCATCCTCCTATCTCGACCTCCTATCCCGACCTCCTATCCCGACCTCCTATCCAGACCTCCTATCCCGGTCCTCCTATCCCGTTCCTCCTTTCCCGGTCCTTCTATCCCGGTCCTCCTATCCCGACCTCCTATCTCGTCCTCCTATCCCGTCATCCTATCCCGACCTCCTATAACGACCTCCTATCCCGACCTCCTATGTCAACCTCCTATCCCGACCCGTAATGTGTGTACCAGTTATTTAAATATCTCCAGCCGTACGGAAGTTATGTGGGAACATACATTTCCCATTGATTTGAATGGGACTTAAAACAAAAACCCCGACCCTCACAAATAGGGGTAGTTAAGGGTTAAATTAACTATCCTATATTTTAAGTGGATATATAAGCAACATGTGACCAAGTATTATTGAAATATCTCCAGCCGTTTGGAAGTTATGCAGTAACATATATTTCCCATAGACTTGAATGGGACTTTAAACAAAACCCCGCCCCTGGCAAATGGGGGTGAGTAAGGGTTAAATCACATATCCTATGTTTGTTGTTGACATATAAGTAACATGTGTGACAAGTTTCCTGTTAATATCTTTAGCCGTTTGGACGTGATGCTGGAACATACACACATACATACATACATACATATACACACACACACGTTGAGTTTTAGATATATATATAGATAGATATATTAGCATATTTAATATTTTATTTCTTTCTTGGCCCAAGTTCATTTATGCGGCCCTCTTGCTCTCATACTGGAAAATTCCAGATCCTTGTCCTTCTATACAATCTGTATCTTCCTCAAATGTTTTGTCTTCTAACATCTCATCTTGGCGTAATTTCAAGGTTTACATCTCAGTCACAAGCAGATAGAAAGATCAGGAACATGGTGTATAGGTTTAGAGTAGGTAACAAATTATCTTTTTTCAGCATTAGAAAAAGCATATAAATATATAAGTGTTAATATATATATTGATCGGCAGTCAGAATAATTTTAATCAACTTGTCAACATCTTCTGGCTTCTGACGCGGATAGTTGACATTGGACTTATTGTTTGAGGGTTTAGTCTTTCTTTGTTAGTCTGTCTGTATCCTACTTTCCCCAGACTTGAGTTTGTGTTATTATAGCTTATTATTTCGACACATACGCCCCTCATGTCTTCGTGGTTATGGACCTGTCGTTTAGGGCAGGTATGTAACTAGGCAGGGACAGGGGAGTGGGCGAGTAAAATGTGCACCCCTTCCCTGCCCATTCCTGATTAGTGTTGCTCGTGAATATTAGCAATTCGAATTTTAATCGCGAATATCGCATATTCGCGAATTTGCGAATATTGCGATTATAGCACTATATATTCATAATTGCGAATATTCGTTAGTTTTTTTTGTGCATGTGCGACAATTTATGTGCATATTCGCGAATATTGAGCCCTCCCTTCTTTAATGGTATAGGGAACTATGACTAGTGCATTAACTCTGTGATTTTTTGCACTTTGAAACCAATAGGCCCTTTGTGGTCTATGGGGATCTCATGGCATGTAAAACTGTAAGATAAGCACAACTGTCTTGGCAGCACAGTGGATGGGAGACCAATCGCGAATATCGCATATTCGCGAATTTGCAAATATAGCACTATATATTCATAATTGCGAATGTTCGTTAGTTTTTTTTGTGCATGTGCGACAATTTATGTGCATATTCGCGAATATTGAGCCCTCCCTTCTTTAATGGTATAGGGAACTATGACTAGTGCATTAACTCTGTGATTTTTTGCACTTTGAAACCAATAGGCCCTTTGTGGTCTATGGGGATCTCATGGCATGTAAAACTGTAAGATAAGCACAACTGTCTTGGCAGCACAGTGGATGGGAGACCAACACTGATTTGAGTCCTTGGGTCAGACAGAGTGTTACAGTGTTGTGGTTAAGCTTTACTTTCCTGGAAAAGCTGCTGAGTTGCCCATAGCAACCAATCAGAGCGCTGCTTTAATTTTTAAGAGGCCTTTTCAAAAATGAAAGAAGCAATCTGATTGGTTGCTATGGGCAACTGCACAACTCTTCCTCTACACTGGTTTTGATGAATCTCCCCCATAGAGGGAGATTTATCAAAACCTGTCCAGAGGAAAAGTTTCCGAGTTGCCCATAGCAACCAATCAGATTGCTTCTTTCATTTTTTAGACGCTTTTTCAAAAATGAAAGAAGCAATCTGATTGGTTGCTATGGGCAACTCAGCAGCTTTTCCAGGAAAGTAAAGTTTAACCACAACACTGTAACACTCTGTCCCACCCCGGGACTCAAAACAGTGGTCTCCCATTCCACTGTGCTGCCGAGACAGTCCTGCTTATCTTACTGTTTTGCCTGCTGTGATATCCCCATAGACCACAATGGGCCTATTGGGCTCAGCGGGCAAAAAATCACAGTTAATGCACTAGTCATAGTTCCCTATACCATTAAAGAAGGGAGGGCTCAATATTCGCAAATATGCGAATTTCGCAAATATATGTCCATATATTCGCAAAATATCGCAAATTCGAATATGGCCTATGCTGCTCATCAATATTCCTGATATTATGGCAAGCCCATATACCCTCAATTGCTCTGTTCCTGCATTATAGAAGCAATGTCTGCTTTGGTGAAGCAAATGCAGGGCTTGACTCAGTTGGTCTAAGATTTAGCTGAGAAGGTACAGCAGCAAGAATCGTCTCAATCTCAGTCAGTATTTGTTCCGACCTTGACTCAGAGGGGGATATTTATCAAAGCTGTCTATGTCCCGCATCAATATAGACCAAACTACAGAGTGTTAGGCTGGTCTATTGTGCGCCTAATTTATCAAAAGGCGCAAGGCTCTTGATAAATTCTGTGCACAGACTTTGGGATCTATGCTTTAGACTGTATTTAAACCTGCTCCAACATGGTCTGACATTTCGGCGTACTTTCAGCCAATGCGACTTGTCGCTGAAAAGTCGCTTTTGATAAATTCAGCACCAATGCATTTTCCAATGCATTTCCATCTAAAATAGACTAGCATGCATCATGTTCTAAAAATCCTCTAGTGCAAAAGTTGCAGAAAAGTCGCACATATTTAGACTGCGACTTTCTGTGCGACAAATGTAGACAAGAAAAACCAGTCTAAATCCTTTGATAAATATCCCCCAGAGACTGCAAGATCAGGAGCACTTAGTTCAGAGCTTGCTAGCCAGAATTCAGGAGCTGGAGTCTGCAAAAACTCAGGTGTCATCTGTTCCTGTTTCCGCTCCTGTGGAGCCACAAGTCAGTCTCCCTGACAGATTTTCGGGTAACCACAAAATGTTCAAAACATTTTGTGAGAGCTTACACATCTGGTACTGAGGCCCAAAGAGTGGGTATCATTATGTCTCTTTTGCAAGGGGGTCCCCAGGAATGGGTATTTTCCCTTGGTCCTGATGCTCCGGTATTGTCCTCAGTGGATGCTTTATTTGCGGGATTGGGTCTTTAGTACACTGAACCGGAACGCCATGCAGTCAATTGCGTACATTAAAGCAAGGTCACAGACCAGTTGAGGAGTACTGTGCAGATTTTAGAAAGTAGTGTGTGGCCTCCAACTGGAATACTTCAGCCTTGATTTGTCAGTTCAGACTAGGATTATCTGACACCTTAAAGGACATGCTTGTTACATATCCCACTCCTGAAACCCTTAACCAAGCCCTGATTCTCTCTGAACATTTGGATAGACTTTTGCAAGAACGAAAACGGGAGTGTCCTTCATCCTCTGTCTCTCCTGTCCTGTTTTGATTCCTCTCCTGTTTCCAAATCTAGCCCTGAGGATGAACCTATGCAGATAGAGTCAATTCGTACCCCAGAAGAACGTAAGAGGTTTCGTCAACTCTATGGCCTGTGTCACTACTGTGGAGAGGACACTCATTTCATCACCTCCTGTGTCAAGCGTCATCATCCAATTGGCAATCGTGGTGGCCACTTGGGTGCACAGGTATGTTATGCCTCCCAGAGAGCTATACAGATGAGGACACTGACAGTTCATCTGTTTCCAAGTCAAGACCTCTTTACTCTCAGGTTGTGAAGGGTCCGGTGGCCCCTCCTAAAGGGGGGGGGGTACTGTCAGAACCTATAGTATTAAAAGGTTCTGACAGGTTCTTTGTTGTTTTTTGTTGCTGGATTATGCCTGGCTGTCTGGACTGGTCAGTTGACCTTGATTGGAGCATCTGTTCTGGCTCCATATAAGCTGGCAGTCTTCTCCCAGTCAGTGCTTGTGTACTCTAGCTAGCGTTCTTCTATATTTGTTATATCTGGCTTTTTCAACCTTTGGCTCCTCTCTCTGACTATTCTCTCTGGTATTATCACTTTGGACTGTGACATATGCTGGCATCTGACGTGGATATTTGACATTGGACTTACTGTTTGAGTGTTTAGTCTTTGTTGGTTAGTCTGTCTGTATCCTACTGTCCCCAGACTTGAGTCTGCGTTATTGTAGCTTATTATTTTGACAAATATACCCAACACGTATATAGGAAGGGACTGTCTTCGTGGTTATGGACCTGTCGTTTAGGGCAGGTACGTAAGTAGCCAGGGTCAGTGGAGTGGGCGAGTGTAGTGTGCACCTCTTCCCTGCCCATTCCTGACAGCCCGCCTGGCGGAGGAAGCGCCGAATGTCTCCTCCACTTCTTGGCTGGGCACTAGCTGCTGACTGTCCTCTAGTAGATCATCCTCACTAAATAGTGGAGCTGAAACCACAGCATAAGATACTTCTGTAGGGGAGAAAACAGCATATGACAGAGGCAATGGGAGGACAGGGACTACTCACGGGCCATGCCAACTGAGAGTTGTGTCTGTCTGAGGAACCCACCGACTGTTGACTGGGGGTGACAGATGTCACTTGTGATGAAGTCGACCGTGTTAGCCAATTGATAATGGCATATGGGTTGCTGGTCGAGACATAACCATTGGCTGATACTGGGAGCTCAGGCCTCTCGTTGCGACTCCTGCTGCCACTCGCCCCTAGTCTGCTGCAACCTCTGCCTGATGAATTTAGGCCTCTGCCGCTCCTCTGTGCACGTCCTGGCATTTCTCTGCCTGACATACTTGTGCTTATATGAGAGGAGTATAATACGCTCCACCACGCTTAAAAAAGTATTTGTGTACAACACCAGCCGATGTGTACTTTTACCTGGCCTTTTACAGTATCTAGGTCCTTGAGACTTTTACAGGAACAAAATAATACACCACTTAGATGTACAAATGTGGTATGCACTTATGGGGGGAGGACAATGCTATACAGTATGTTTAAAAAAGTATTTGTGTACAACACCAGCAGTACACACCAGTGCTGCAGCACACAGTCACTGTGTACTACACCCAAAATTGCACTTTGTCTCTCAATCTCACTCCCTTCCCTATCAGTGCTTCTAGGCAGGATTTGTGATTGAGCTGAATCGCTGCTGTTCTGTGCAACACACTGCTCTCTGTCCCTCTCTAATAAATAGTGTTGAGCGGCATAGGCCATATTCGAATTCGCGAATATTCGCGAATATATGGACGAATATTCGTCATATTCGCGAATATTCGCATATTCGTAATAGTCTTGTTTTATTTTCGCATTTGCGAATATTCGCGCATGCGAAGATTTACATATGCGAAAATTTGTATATACCAAAATTAACATATGCGAAAATTCGCATATGCGAAAATTAGCATATGCAGATTTTCGCATATGTGAAAATTAGCACACCAGTCTCACACAGTAGTATTAGAGCCTTCTTACACCACATAAGCTGGAAGCAGAGAGGGATGATCACTGTGATGTGTACTGTGAAAAAAAAATATATATAAAAAAAAAAAAAAAAACGAATATTCGTAATTACGAATATATAGCGCTATATTCGCGAATATTTGCAAATTCGCGAATATGCGATATTCGCGAATAAAATTCGAATTGCGAGTAGCAACACTACTAATAAAGCGCTGTGGTGAATCGCTGCAGTAAGACTGATTTTCTGTGCAACACACACTGCTCTCTGTCTCTCTCTGCAACAGAATGCTGATTTGACTAGGAGGTGAATCCATGCTGGAAAAAAGCTTTTCTGGCAAACACACAGTGCTGTCTGTCCCCATCCATCTCTCTGCAATGAAAGGCTGAAGTGATTGGTCACAATATGGCTGCCAATTATATAGGGCTGTGACATCACAGGAGTGGCTGGCTGCTGATAAGTTGCATGCTGCATGTGATTCAGAGTCATTCCGCCTTCACTTGTTCCTACCTTTCCAGGATTCCTTGCCCCATGTCCTCACATGTGGATCCACCATTTTAGATGCCCTGGAGCCTGGAGTGCACTAAATGGAGTTTAATGAAGCGATCAAATTTTTCCTGAAATTCGTAACTAATTCGGATTCATCAGAATTGATTGTCTCATGCCTAGTACAGATTTATAAAGTGTTTTAGTATCATATGTTAACTTGCATAAATGAATTCTGCCATAACATTTTTCTTGTTGTTAAACCAGCGTAACAACTTTAAATGGGCACTGTCAGTTGCAAAAATGTTTTATATGTTGTACATCTTACCAAAACATTAACCTTTCTAATATACTTCATAAGAAAATGTTATTTCCATTTTATAGAAATCATGGCTTATCCAAAGACTAGGGAATAATGTGTCTGATCACGGAGGGCCAGCCGCTGTGACCCCCCCCCCACGATCTCTGGGCCAACACTGCAGCTTTCATGAACACGGAAGCCAGAGATGTCACACCACGCCCCCTCCATTCATGTCTATGGGAGGGGGCATGACGGTTAGTACACAGCTGTCACGTCTCCTCACATAGACATGAATGGAGGGTGTGTGACAGCGGTGGTCACCCGTCATCCGGCATGGAGCAGAGTTCGCTCAGTGCATCGGATTACGGGGTGCCATGACAGGGATCGTAGGGGGTCCAAGTGGCCGGACCCCACACGATCAGACATGTTATCCCCTATACTTTGGATAGGTGGTTTTCATTTAACCTTTCTGTTGAAAATTAAAAATCACAGCCTGAAAAGATGCCAAAAAAGGTGAACAATTTCATAAATCACTTGGATTTTTTTTAAATATGCCAACTTTTGGGAAAAGTAGCTGAAAATGGTGATGAACAGGGAAATTATATGGAAAACATAAATGTGAAAGTGAAATGCATTTCCCCATACTTTGTTGACTTAAATGTACACGTAACTTCAATAGTACATTTAGTGTATAATTCTTATTTTCTTTCAAGGTAAATATTATTTTATGTTCCTGTAGAGAATTGTTTTTTTTATCAATTTTATATTGATAGTACAAAGTAGACATAATAAATCCTGTGGAGTTAGCTTTTGAAATTTGTCCAACGTAACAGGTTGAGGTCTAATGAAAAACATTGAAGATCATTATTGTAATTGTTTCTGGCTTTTAGTTCATCTAAATTTTGAGTAAATTGACTCTGGAAAGGGGAGATGGGACAGATTTTTCGATATCCATATGTTGTGACCAGTCAAGTTTATTTCCCAATCCAAAGACATATCATGTTCTAATGGACTCAAGAATAGCATTTCATAGTCAAGCATTGAAAAAGTCGATTCTCATACAAAGTAATGCTGTTCTATATACGTCAAAGTGATGAGGGAGAGAAAAACCTGGAACAATAGGCATGATGCAATAATGACTCTGGTGTCATACTTACTGTATTGGAAGATGAAAGAATCACAAATACTGTATGTGAGATTAGGACCTTAGCTTGGTTGGCCAGACTCTTACAAGTATTTTTTAGAACCATCTGCCGACCATCTTTCTTGTGTTGTACGATTCACTATAAGTGCTATAATATTTGTGTTTTTTGGAGGAGCTACTGTATCTAATGGTGTGTGTATCCGGACTGGCAAATGTACAGTAGTGATGAATTGAACTGTACCTGGGCACAAACTTGTGGCTTTCCCTTATTACCAGATCTGTAGTCAGTAATGGCATGTTTTATTCTAGTTTAGCTTTAAAGCAGTTATAAAAGATTTAAAAGCAAATGTTCTAAAATAAAGAACATAATACTGCCTAGTCTTTTTGTTTTTGATAGCTGTTAGCCATCAAAACTTGCATCAGCGGTTGCATACCATTCACATTGGCATTACTGTTAAGGCATTTGACCACTGACATCTGTGATTTGTTGCCGCATGCTTATTGGTGCCTTTAACCTCTTGAGGACTCAGTCCTTTTTCACCTTAAGGACTCAGCCCTTTTTTGCAATTCTGACCACTGTCACTTTATGCATTAATAACTCTGAGATGCTTTTACTGATTATTCTGATTCCGAGATTGTTTTTTCGTGACATATTCTACTTTATGTTAGTGGTACATTTTTGTCAATACTTGCATACTTTCTTTGTGAAAAATTTCAAAATTTTATGAAAAAATTTTACATTTTACATTTTTCTAACTTTGAAACTTTGCTTGTAAGGAAAATGGATATTCCCAAAAAAAATTATATAGATTCACAAATACAATATGTCTACTTTGTGTTGACATCATAAAGTTGACATGTTTTTACTTTTTGAAGACATTAGAGGGCTTCAATGTATAGCAGCAATTTTCAAATTTTTCACTACAATTTCAAAATCTGAATTTTTTAGGGACCAGTTAAGTTTGAAGTGGATTTGAGGTACCTTTCTTGTGAGAAATACCCCATGAATGAATACCCCATTATAGAAACACACCCCTCAAAGGATTAAAAAAAGCATTCAGAAAGTTTGTTAACCCTTTAGGTGTTTCACAAGAATAGCAGCAAAGTGGAGGAGAAAAATCAAAATCTGCTTTTTTACACTAACATGTTATTGTAGCCCCATTTTTTCATTTTTAAAAGTAGTATTAGGTGAAAAAGCCCCCCAAAAATTTGTAGCCCAAATTCTCTCGAGTATGGAAATACCTCATATGTTGACATAAAGTGCTCTGTGGGCTAACAACATGACTCAAGAGGGAAAGAGCAACTGTGGAATTTTTTTAAACAAATTTTACTGTCATGGTTTTTGGGGGCCATGTTGCATTTAGGAAGCCCCCATGGTGCCAGAACAGCAAATAAAACACATGGTATACTATTTTTGAAACTACACCCCTCAAGGAACGTAACAAGGGGTATAGTGAGCCTTAACATCTCACAGGTGTTTGACGACTTTGCGTTGAAGTTGGACGTGAAAGTGGAAAATTGGATTTTTAACACTAAAATTATGATGTTACCCAAAATTTTTCTTTTTCACATGGTGTAATAGGAGAAAATGGACCCCAAAATTTGAAGCCCAATTTCGCCCGATTAAGAAAATGCCCCATATGTGGATGTTAAGTACTCTGCTGGCGCACTACAGGTCTCAGAACAGAAGGAGCGCCATTGATCTTTTTGAGGAAGAATTTTGCTGAAATTGAAGTCGGAGGCTATGTGCATTTTCAAACCTCCCATGGAGCCAGAACAGCAGAAACCCCCCACATGTGACACCATTTTGGAAACAAGAACCCTCCAGGAACGTAACAAGGGTTACAGTGAGTACTTACACCTCACAGGTTTTTTGAACAGTGGGCCATAATACTAAATTGCTGGTATTAACCACATTTTTTTTTAGTTTCACAAGTAGTAAGAGAAAAAAAGCTCCGCAAAATTTGTAGCCCAATTTCTCCAGAATATTAAAATACCCCATATATGGTGGTAAAGCACTATGCGGGTGCAAAACAGGGCTTAGGAGTGAGACAGCACCGATGAGATTTGAAGCCTAAAGTGGTGCTTTGCACTGCAATGGTTGAGGTTCTGACAAAGAATTTAAAAAAAAAAACGGCAAGTGACCACAATTTTGAAACTACACCTCTCAAGGAAGGTAACAAGGGGTACAGTGAGTACTTATACCTCACAGGTTTTTGGAACAGTGGGCGGTAAAATGAAAAATTAGATTTTATACACTGAAATGCTGGGGTTACCCAATTTTTTTACATTTTCACAAGGGGTAATTAGAGAAATTGGTTTACAAATTTTGGAGGCCTTTTTCTCCTGACTATGGAAATACATCCACATATGGGGTAACATGTTGGGCGGGCACACAACAAGACTCAGAAGTCATAGAGGTCTGTTTGCATTTGAGGCCTATGGCATATCAGTAGCTGACAGTTACATGCATTCAGAGGAAAATACAAAAATGAAACACCCACATGTGACACCATTACAGAAAGTACCCACCCTGGGGTATGGGTATAGGGGTAAAGAGGACATTTTAAATGCATGGGTGTTTCCTACATTTATTTTCCAGAAATGGATGAAGGTTAGCTTTTGAAAATTGCAATTTTCAACCTATGCTCTGCTTCATCTTTCTGGGAACAACTAACATGTCACTCCGAATTGTCGCCTGGAAATACAACAGAGCTCATGAGAGAGAACTCTTCGCATTTGAGGCCGATGTTTGTTACAGACCTAACAGTGACATACATTCAGAGGAAAATACAAGAAAGGAACACCCACTTGTGAGCTTATTACAAACAGTACACCCCCTAGGGAAGGTGTATAGGGGGGGAGTGGAGATTTGGAACAGACGGGTGTTCCCTACATTTATTTTCCAGGAATGGATGAAGTGTACTATGGGGGGGAATGAAAATTGCAATTTTAATACTGACATGCCAATTCCCAGAATGATGACCCAGAGTATAGCCAAAAGTAAAAATGATGCCCGCCCCAAACCCTATGCTCCGAATCATCATTCTGGAAATGTGATGTGTGTGGCCATCCCTATTCTGTTACCTCAAATGCGCACCCCGCTCAGATGGGGAGGGAACGCTGCACATTTGAGGCAACTGCAAACCCCCAATACTGTTGACTCTGTGTCCCATGACCATTTTTATCAGGGGTATTGGGATATAGTTTTTCTTTCTTTTTTTTTTGGGGGGGGGGGTTTGTTTTTAAAATTTGGAGGACAATATACTCTGGACTGGTACATTGGAGTATAATTCAGGGGAATTAAAATCAGGGAAAAGGATTGAAAATGTAGTGCTTCATGGAAGTGTGATACTCCCTGAAGCAGTTTTTAATGCAGAGGCCCGGATGATCGGGGCAAGTGTCACAATGAGTGATGGTGTCCTTCCGATTTTTTAATAGAAGTAATTAACGAATAGGTTTAAATTTCTGGAACCAGTTGATTTGAAAAAAAAAATGTTTTCCACTGAAGTACCCCTTTATGAACACAGCATACACAAGAACCCTTATATAATTCTCTAATAATAGCCTATGCTGCACTATATAAGCAAAAAAAAGGTCTGCCTTATTCCACAAATGTGAGGCTTTCACTGAATCTGCACTAGAGAGATAGAAGTAAGGGATGATTTTCTTCAGCTATTTTTACGGACATTTGCTGCTTTTTTGCCTTGTAAAGTTATTGAATAAAACCCAGTAGGCCAATATTACCGACAATACCACCATAAAAGTGACAAAATAACACCTCATTTACTTAATAAAAGCACCATGCTTTTACTGAATACAAAACATTATGCACAGACCAGTTTTGCACCCCATACAGTGACCATGTTGTTATTACAGTGCAGACACATTTAGTGAATCAAAGATGATTTATTTTTTTACATCTTCTAACCATGACTCCTTACCTTAATACAAACTTTCCATCTATAGTTTCCTAAATGTTTATAATACCCTTTTCCTGGTCCACATATTAATAGTGAACTTAATCAGTAGTAGTGACTCCGACATGTAACAGGATATTTACAGTAGTCCCCTTAATATTGGCCCCCATACAGTAGTTATCCCCCTTTAGTATCTTGTGCAGTATTTAGCTCCCTAATAGTGCCCCCTTAGTTAGCCCCCATTAATGACCCAACACAGAAGCTGTCCCCAAACAGTATTACCTCCCAATTGTTACCACTTACCCTGGTTATCCCAAAGAAGTTCCCCTTTGCACCAACAGAATAAAAATAATCTCCCTTCTCCCAAGCTACCATGCTGTGATTCTACTCTTGCTTTGATACAATCCTGTGCAGTTAGCATGATTTCAGCTTGCTGCTTACGCTGGGCATGACACTCTCAACTGCTTCTGCACTGCAACTGCACCCTCAACTGCAGGCTGCAGGTTTAAAGCATAATATATAGCTAACATATAATAGTGGTGGAAGAGCCAATAAAAGTGGCATCACGTGGTGGTCCTGGAGAAGGAGTTGTTGTGAAATATGGGCAGTTTGTGACCCCTGGGCCCTGGGAAGTCTCCCAAACCACCCATATTATAATCAGACATTGGATGATGCAGACAGTACTGTGTGTATCACTGCTCACCTCTGTTAATAAATGGCAATGCATACAGAACTGTGTGCTAGGGGAGCTAAACTAAAGCAAGAATGAAAGGTCACAATTTAAAATAAGGAAACACAAGAACCAGCGACAAATAAGGATTTTATACTGTATAAAATTATAATGTTGACAAATTGATAACATACCATGGAAAATATTTTGAAAACTCCATACAGTATGTAAAGGATTCTCATGCATCTTATTTACACAAATTGGATATGACACATATACACAAATACACACATACACACACACACAGATATATATATATATATATATATATATATAAAGATGATAATAGACAGCACACAAAAATTAGTGCAATGGCGATGTGAGATCGCTGAAACGTTGTTTTGTATATGGAATAAAGAACACTTTCTTTTGCACAAATTTTTGTGTGCTGCCTATTATCATCTTTATCTAAAGCGGGATCGGAGCACCGAGATCCAATTGGCGTGCACCCCTGGGACTTTTTTCACTTGATGTGCTGCTTATTATTGAGATATATATATATATATATATATATATATATATTTTTATATATATATATATATATATATATATATATATATATATATATACCAATTGGCTATAACACAAAAAAATGCATTTATTAAGTGAGCATTTGGCATTGTTACCATCATTATACCAAATAAAATTCAACAACATCAATTAATAATATGAATTTTCCCAAATCACATAGATAAAAAAAAAGTATGGAATCATCTACAAAAACAATTATTGTGGCCCAAATTCTTTGAGGCCTGGACTCCACTAGTGAAAAGCATTATTGTACATTAAGCCCCTTCCAACTTTCTCGAAAAGTTCTTGCCATACATTTGCTGGATGGAGGCTTGCCATGGACCAATATTTTTAATTTCCACAATAAATTTTCATTCAGATTGAAATCCAGACTGTTTGCTGGTCATGGCATAGAGTAGGTATGAAGTATTATAAAGAAAGGCTTTAACAATTTGTTTTATTAGAATACTTCCCGGATCCCGATCCAGCTTTCTTATTGGACAAATCTGAAATGATTTGTGACTGAACTTCTCTTTCATCCAATCATCCTAACTCCTTGATGGCTTCTTCCACTGTTTATCCACTCTAACCTTGTTTTCTTTTTTCAGATGTTAGTGCTGTTTTTATTTGGTTTCCCTTTATGTTAATCCCATTTATGTATATGATTTGTTACAGTTCTCTCAAAAATATTGACGCTTGTGTAATGATTTTGCTTTTTAGATCTCGAATGCAATAAGAGAGGCAACAACACAGTTTTCAATTATAGTCAGATTTAATAGAGAGTTAACAAAACAGGATTAACAGAGCTAAGGGATCTGCTCTACAGGATCAATAGAGTTGAGTTGCAAAACAGGAACTGAAAAGCTGTCTTTGCAGCTAAGGACATTCAAGTCATTAAAATGCAGCATAAACTAAATTTAAATAGTTTTTTCCTCCCCACCCATGAGACAAAGGGGGTTATTCATTTAATCCCTGTTTATTCTAGTCTTTTTTTTTTTTAAGTCTAAGAGCAGTTGGTAGTTCAGTTTATATCATTCAGAATGGTCCATTGTTATGTTAATTCTGAAATATTTTAAATTGTGGCTATATCAGGTCAAAGGACAGTTTTCCTCAGTTGCTTCCTCGTGTAGCATTAAGCCAAGTACTTGGGTTTTTGTGACATTGATATGGAAGTTTGATGTATTGCCAGTGTGGGGGGTTAGTCATTATGTCCAAGTCATCCACAAATGCAGCCATTTTACGTTCTCTACTATCCTTTGATTTTGTTGTTTTGTCTAATGGCTTGGGGTAGGGTCTCCATAACTAGGATAAATAGCAGGAGTGTAAGTGGGCACTCATGTCTCATTAAATTGAAGGTTGGTGACATTATAGCCTAGACTTGGGCTGATGAGATGTAATATAATAGAAGGTTATAATTTGCAAACTGTTGTGGAAAGAAACATTTTAACAGGGTTTTAGTCAAGTAAACCCAATTTACTCTATGAACCCCTTGCTACAAATGGACATTCATTAACGTCCATTTGTGGCTCCCGGTGAGAAGCAGGTGAGCGCACATCATACCAGGTGGGTTCCGGTTGCTATAAGCAACCAGGACCCATGGTTAATGCCGGACATCGCCGATCGCTGCATCTAAAATGAAAGTAAATATTGCCAGTTAGCTCAGTGGTGCTGTTCCGGACCACTACCTCAAGCCGGCTTGAGGAAGCGCTGTGAAAGCGTGAAACAGTCTGTCCCGGTCTTTTGTATCAGTATATACGGCGCTGTGATGTTCTCTGCTCCACCGTCACTGTTTCTTGATGCTGGGTCAGGGAGCAGTCTCAGTGCAGGCAGCATCTTAGAGCAGCAGAGGTAACCACAAGCCAGCCAGGAAGAGGAGATGCCACATTGTAGACTGTGCAGGATCTGACAGGGAAAGGTGAGTATGGTTGTTGTTTTTTTTTAATAGCAATGGGCAACTATCTACAAAGGGGTTGTTACGCCGAGCGCTCCGGGTTCCCGCTCCTCCCCGGAGCGCTCGCTTCACCTCCTCCGCTGCAGCGCCCCGGTCACGTCCTCTGACCCGGGGCGCTGCGATCCTGCTGCTAGCCGGGATGCGATTCGCGATGCGGGTAGCGCCCGCTCGCGATGCGCACCCCGGCTCTCCTACCTGACTCGCTCCCCGTCTGTTCTGTCCCGGCGCGCGCGGCCCCGCTCCCTAGGGCGCGCGCGCGCCGGGTCTCTGCGATTTAAAGGGCCACTGCGCCGCTGATTGGCGCAGTGGTTCCAATTAGAGTTATCACCTGTGCACTCCCTATATTACCTCACTTCCCTTGCACTCCCTTGCCGGATCTTGTTGCCTTAGTGCCAGTGAAAGCGTTCCTTGTGTGTCCCTTGCCAGTGTTTCCAGACCTTCTGCCGTTGCCCCTGACTACGATCCTTGCTGCCTGCCCCGACCTTCTGCTACGTCCGACCTTGCTTCTGCCTACTCCCTTGTACCGCGCCTATCTTCAGCAGCCAGAGAGGTGAGCCGTTGCTAGTGGATACGACCTGGTCACTACCGCCGCAGCAAGACCATCCCGCTTTGCGGCGGGCTCTGGTGAAAACCAGTAGTGGCTTAGAACCGGTCCACTAGCACGGTCCACGCCAATCCCTCTCTGGCACAGAGGGTCCACTACCTGCCAGCCGGCATCGTGACAGTAGATCCGGCCATGGATCCCGCTGAAGTTCCTCTGCCAGTTGTCGCTGACCTCACCACGGTGGTCGCCCAGCAGTCGCAACAGATTGCGCAACAAGGCCAACAGCTGTCTCAACTGACCGTTATGCTACAACAGTTGCTACCACAGCTTCAGCAGTCATCTCCTCCGCCAGCTCCTGCACCTCCTCCGCAGCGAGTGGCCGCTCCTGGGATACGCTTATCCTTGCCGGATAAGTTTGATGGGGACTCTAAGTTTTGCCGTGGCTTCCTTTCCCAATGTTCCCTGCATCTGGAGATGATGTCGGACCTGTTTCCCACTGAAAGGTCTAAGGTGGCTTTCGTAGTCAGTCTTCTGTCCGGAAAAGCCCTGTCATGGGCCACACCGCTCTGGGACCGCAATGACCCCGTCACTGCCTCAGTACACTCCTTCTTCTCGGAAATCCGAAGTGTCTTTGAGGAACCTGCCCGAGCCTCTTCTGCTGAGACTGCCCTGTTGAACCTGGTCCAGGGTAATTCTTCCGTTGGCGAGTATGCCGTACAATTCCGTACACTTGCTTCAGAATTGTCCTGGAATAATGAGGCCCTCTGCGCGACCTTCAAAAAAGGCCTATCCAGCAACATTAAAGATGTTCTGGCCGCACGAGAAATTCCTGCTAATCTACATGAACTTATTCACCTAGCCACTCGCATTGACATGCGTTTTTTTGAAAGGCGTCAGGAACTCCGCCAAGATATGGACTCTGTTCGCACGAGGCGTTTCGTCTCCTCGGCTCCTCTCTCCTCTGGTCCCCTGCAATCTGTTCCTGTGCCTCCCGCCGTGGAGGCTATGCAGGTCGACCGGTCTCGCCTGACACCTCAAGAGAGGACACGACGCCGTATGGAGAACCTCTGCCTGTACTGTGCTAGTACCGAACACTTCCTGAGGGATTGTCCTATCCGTCCTCCCCGCCTGGAAAGACGTACGCTGACTCCGCACAAAGGTGAGACAGTCCTTGATGTCTACTCTGCTTCTCCACGTCTTACTGTGCCTGTGCGGATGTCTGCTTCTGCCTTCTCCTTCTCTACAGTGGCCTTCTTGGACTCTGGTTCTGCAGGAAATTTTATTTTGGCCTCTCTCGTCAACAGGTTCAACATCCCAGTGACCAGTCTCGCCAGACCCCTCTACATCAATTGTGTAAATAATGAAAGATTGGACTGTACCATACGTTTCCGCACGGAGCCCCTTCTTATGAGCATCGGATCTCATCATGAGAGGATTGAACTTTTGGTCCTCCCCAATTGCACCTCGGAGATTCTCCTTGGACTTCCCTGGCTTCAACTTCATTCCCCAACCCTGGATTGGTCCACTGGGGAGATCAAGAGTTGGGGGTCCTCTTGTTCCAAGAACTGTCTAAAACCGGTTCCCAGTAACCCTTGCCGTAACACTGTGGTTCCTCCAGTAACCGGTCTCCCCAAGGCCTATATGGACTTCGCGGATGTTTTCTGCAAAAAACAAGCTGAGACTCTACCTCCTCACAGGCCTTATGATTGCCCTATCGACCTCCTCCCGGGTACTACTCCACCCCGGGGCAGAATTTATCCTCTCTCTGCCCCAGAGACTCTTGCCATGTCCGAATACGTCCAGGAGAATCTAAAAAGGGGCTTTATCCGTAAATCCTCCTCTCCTGCCGGAGCCGGATTTTTCTTTGTCTCCAAAAAAGATGGCTCCCTACGTCCTTGCATTGACTACCGCGGTCTTAATAAAATCACGGTTAAGAACCGCTACCCCTTACCCCTCATCTCTGAACTCTTTGATCGCCTCCAAGGTGCCCACATCTTCACTAAATTGGACTTAAGAGGCGCCTATAACCTCATCCGCATCAGAGAGGGGGACGAGTGGAAAACGGCATTTAACACCAGAGATGGACACTTTGAGTATCTGGTCATGCCCTTTGGACTGTGCAATGCCCCTGCCGTCTTCCAAGACTTTGTCAATGAAATTTTTCGTGATCTATTATACTCCTGTGTTGTGGTATATCTGGACGATATCCTAATTTTTTCTGCCAATCTAGAGGAACACCGCCGGCATGTCCGTATGGTTCTTCAGAGACTTCGTGACAACCAACTCTATGCCAAAATTGAGAAATGTCTGTTTGAATGCCAATCTCTTCCTTTTCTAGGATATTTGGTCTCTGGCCAGGGACTACAGATGGATCCAGACAAACTCTCTGCCGTCTTAAATTGGCCACGCCCCTCCGGACTCCGTGCTATCCAACGCTTTTTGGGGTTCGCCAATTATTACAGGCAATTTATTCCACATTTTTCTACCATTGTGGCTCCTATCGTGGCTTTAACCAAGAAAAATGCTGATCCCAAGTCCTGGCCTCCTCAAGCAGAAGACTCCTTTAAACAACTCAAGTCTGCCTTTTCTTCGGCTCCCGTGCTCTCCAGACCTGACCCTTCCAAACCCTTCCTATTGGAGGTTGATGCCTCCTCAGTAGGAGCTGGAGCTGTTCTTCTACAAAAAAATCCTTCCGGGCATGCTGTCACTTGTGGTTTTTTCTCTAGGACCTTCTCTCCAGCGGAGAGGAACTACTCCATCGGGGATCGAGAACTTCTAGCCATTAAATTAGCACTTGAGGAATGGAGGCATCTGCTGGAGGGATCAAGATTTCCTGTTATTATCTACACCGACCACAAGAACCTCTCCTACCTCCAGTCGGCCCAACGGCTGAATCCTCGCCAGGCCCGGTGGTCTCTGTTCTTTGCCCGATTTAATTTTGAGATTCACTTTCGTCCTGCCGATAAGAACATTAGAGCCGATGCTCTCTCTCGTTCCTCGGATGCCTCAGAAGTTGATCTCCCTCCGCAACACATCATTCCACCTGACTGCCTGATCTCCACTTCTCCTGCCTCCATCAGACAGACTCCTCCAGGAAAGACCTTTGTTTCTCCACGCCAACGTCTCGGAATCCTCAAATGGGGTCACTCCTCCCATCTCGCAGGTCATGCGGGCATCAAGAAATCTGTGCAACTCATCTCCCGCTTCTATTGGTGGCCAACTCTGGAGACGGATGTTGGGGACTTTGTGCGAGCCTGCACTATCTGTGCCCGGGATAAGACTCCTCGCCAGAAGCCCGCTGGTTTTCTTCATCCTCTGCCTGTCCCCGAACAGCCTTGGTCTCTGATTGGTATGGATTTTATTACTGATTTACCCCCTTCCCGTGGCAACACCGTTATTTGGGTGGTCGTTGATCGATTCTCCAAAATGGCACATTTCATTCCTCTTCCTGGTCTTCCTTCTGCGCCTCAGTTGGCTAAACAATTTTTTGTACACATTTTTCGTCTTCACGGGTTGCCTACGCAGATTGTCTCGGATAGAGGGGTCCAATTCGTGTCTAAATTCTGGAGAGCTCTCTGTAAACAACTCAAGATTAAATTAAATTTTTCCTCTGCATATCATCCCCAGTCCAATGGACAAGTAGAAAGAATTAACCAGATCCTGGGTGATTATTTGCGACATTTTGTTTCCTCCCGCCAGGATGACTGGGCAGATCTCCTTCCATGGGCCGAATTCTCGTATAACTTCAGGGTCTCTGAATCTTCCTCCAAATCCCCATTTTTCGTGGTGTACGGCCGTCACCCTCTTCCCCCCCTTCCTACCCCCTTGCCCTCTGGTCTGCCCGCTGTGGATGAAATTTCTCGTGACCTTTCCATTATATGGAGAGAGACCCAAAATTCTCTCTTACAGGCTTCTTCACGCATGAAGAGGTTCGCGGATAAGAAAAGAAGAGCTCCCCCCGTTTTTTCCCCTGGAGACAAGGTATGGCTCTCCGCTAAATATGTCCGCTTCCGTGTCCCTAGCTACAAGTTGGGACCACGCTATCTTGGTCCTTTCAAAATTCTGTGTCAAATTAATCCTGTCTCTTATAAACTTCTTCTTCCTCCTTCTCTTCGTATCCCTAATGCCTTTCACGTCTCTCTTCTCAAACCACTCATCCTCAACCGTTTTTCTCCCAAATCTGTTCCTCCCACTCCTGTTTCCGGCTCCTCGGACGTCTTCTCGGTCAAGGAGATTTTGGCTGCCAAAAAGGTCAGAGGAAAAAATTTTTTTTTAGTAGACTGGGAGGGTTGTGGTCCTGAAGAGAGATCCTGGGAACCTGAGGACAACATCCTTGACAAAAGTCTGCTCCTCAGGTTCTCAGGCTCCAAGAAGAGGGGGAGACCCAAGGGGGGGGGTACTGTTACGCCGAGCGCTCCGGGTTCCCGCTCCTCCCCGGAGCGCTCGCTTCACCTCCTCCGCTGCAGCGCCCCGGTCACGTCCTCTGACCCGGGGCGCTGCGATCCTGCTGCTAGCCGGGATGCGATTCGCGATGCGGGTAGCGCCCGCTCGCGATGCGCACCCCGGCTCTCCTACCTGACTCGCTCCCCGTCTGTTCTGTCCCGGCGCGCGCGGCCCCGCTCCCTAGGGCGCGCGCGCGCCGGGTCTCTGCGATTTAAAGGGCCACTGCGCCGCTGATTGGCGCAGTGGTTCCAATTAGAGTTATCACCTGTGCACTCCCTATATTACCTCACTTCCCTTGCACTCCCTTGCCGGATCTTGTTGCCTTAGTGCCAGTGAAAGCGTTCCTTGTGTGTCCCTTGCCAGTGTTTCCAGACCTTCTGCCGTTGCCCCTGACTACGATCCTTGCTGCCTGCCCCGACCTTCTGCTACGTCCGACCTTGCTTCTGCCTACTCCCTTGTACCGCGCCTATCTTCAGCAGCCAGAGAGGTGAGCCGTTGCTAGTGGATACGACCTGGTCACTACCGCCGCAGCAAGACCATCCCGCTTTGCGGCGGGCTCTGGTGAAAACCAGTAGTGGCTTAGAACCGGTCCACTAGCACGGTCCACGCCAATCCCTCTCTGGCACAGAGGGTCCACTACCTGCCAGCCGGCATCGTGACAGGGGTAACTATCTACAAGGGACCTACCTAAAGGGGGCTACTATTTACAGGGGACCTACCCACAGAGAGTAAATATCTACAAGAGAAACCCCCTACAGGGGGCAGCTATCTTCAAGGGACATACCTAGAAGGAGCAATGACCTACCAAGAAAAAGTGGTAGAAAAGTATGAAGCTTGAAATGTTTGCTGGTAGTTTCTGCAGAGGTAGGTCATGGCTAAAAGAAATCGTCATGAATCATCTAGACTGGATGGTGAGGAAAAAAGAAAGCGCATGACTCTAATCAGATAAGACCTCACCTGTGAATCACCGAATGTAACCATAATGCACACTTATATAGCCTGTCATGCAAATGATAGTGTAGTGGGTGTTGTCAGTCTGTAACTTGAGTATAGGAGGTCCTCCTACAGCCAGGTGACAGGTTGACAACATTATTGGTATTAAAGAGGTATTCCCATAATTTAAAAGTATCCCTAAGATAGGGGATAACTGTTACGCCGAGCGCTCCGGGTCCCCGCTCCTCCCCGGAGCGCTCGCTACACTTCCCTCACTGCAGCGCCCCGGTCGGTTCCACGGACCCGGGGCGCTGCGTTACCACCTCCGGCCGGGATGCGATTCGCGATGCGGGTAGCGCCCGCTCGCGATGCGCACCCCGGCTCCCGTACCTTACTCGCTCCCCGTCAGTTCTGTCCCGGCGCGCGCGGCCCCGCTCCCTAGGGCGCGCGCGCGCCGGGTCTTTGCGATTTAAAGGGCCACTGCACCGCTGATTGGTGCAGTGGTTCCAATTAGTGTTTACACCTGTGCACTTCCCTATATCACCTCACTTCCCCTTCACTCCCTCGCCGGATCTTGTTGCCCTAGTGCCAGTGAAAGCGTTCCTTGTGTGTTCCTTGCCTGTGATTCCAGACCTTCTGCCGTTGCCCCTGACTACGATCCTTGCTGCCTGCCCCGACCTTCTGCTACGTCCGACCTTGCTTCTGTCTACTCCCTTGTACCGCGCCTATCTTCAGCAGCCAGAGAGGTTGAGCCGTTGCTAGGGGATACGACCTGGTCACTACCGCCGCAGCAAGACCATCCCGCTTTGCGGCGGGCTCTGGTGAAAACCAGTAGTGACTTAGAACCGATCCTCTAGCACGGTCCACGCCAATCCCTCTCTGGCACAGAGGATCCACTACCTGCCAGCCGGCATCGTGACAGTAGATCCGGCCATGGATCCCGCTGAAGTTCCTCTGCCAGTTGTCGCTGACCTCACCACGGTGGTCGCCCAGCAGTCACAACAGATTGCGCAACAAGGCCAACAGCTGTCTCAACTGACTGTTATGCTACAACAGTTACTACCACAGCTCCAGCAATCATCTCCTCCGCCAGCTCCTGTACCTCCTCCGCAGCGAGTGGCCGCTTCTGGAATACGACTATCCTTGCCGGATAAATTTGATGGGGACTCTAAGTTTTGCCGTGGCTTTCTTTCCCAATGTTCATTACACTTGGAGATGATGTCGGACCAGTTCCCCACTGAAAGGTCTAAGGTGGCTTTCGTAGTCAGCCTGCTGTCTGGAAAAGCCCTGGCTTGGGCCACACCGCTCTGGGACCGCAATGACCCCGTCACTGCCTCTGTACACTCCTTCCTCTCGGAAATTCGAAGTGTCTTTGAGGAACCTGCCCGAGCCTCTTCTGCTGAGACTGCCCTGTTGAACCTGGTCCAGGGTAATTCTTCCGTTGGCGAGTATGCCGTACAGTTCCGTACCCTTGCTTCAGAATTATCCTGGAATAATGAGGCACTCTGCGCGACCTTTAAAAAAGGCCTATCCAGCAACATTAAAGATGTTCTGGCCGCACGAGAAATCCCTGCTAACCTACATGAACTCATCCATCTTGCCACTCGCATTGACATGCGTTTTTCCGAACGGCGTCAGGAGCTCCGCCAGGATATGGACTCTGTTCGCACGAGGCGTTTCTTCTCCCCGGCTCCTCTCTCCTCTGGTCCCCTGCAATCTGTTCCTGTGCCTCCCGCCGTGGAGGCTATGCAGGTCGACCGGTCTCGCCTGACACCCCAAGAGAGGACACGACGCCGCATGGAGAATCTCTGCCTGTACTGTGCTAGTACCGAACACTTCCTGAAGGATTGTCCTATCCGTCCTCCCCGCCTGGAAAGACGTCCGCTGACTCCGCACAATGGTGAGACAGTCCTTGATGTCTACTCTGCTTCTCCACGTCTTACTGTGCCTGTGCGGATGTCTGCCTCTGCCTTCTCCTTCTCTGCTGTGGCCTTCTTGGACTCTGGATCTGCAGGAAATTTCATCTTAGCCTCTCTCGTCAACAGGTTCAACATCCCGGTGACCAGTCTCGCCAGACCCCTCTACATCAATTGTGTAAACAATGAAAGATTGGACTGTACTATACGTTTCCGCACGGAGCCCCTTCTAATGTGCATCGGATCTCATCACGAGAGGATTGAACTGTTGGTCCTCCCCAATTGCACTTCTGAAATCCTTCTTGGACTTCCCTGGCTTCAACTCCATTCCCCAATCCTGGATTGGTCCACTGGGGAGATCAAGAGTTGGGGGCCCTCTTGTTCCAAGGACTGCTTAAAACCGGTTCCCAGTAAACCTTGCCGTGTCCCTGTGCTTCCTCATGTAACCGGTCTCCCTAAGGCCTATATGGACTTTGCGGACGTTTTTTGCAAAAAACAAGCTGAGACTCTACCTCCTCACAGGCCTTATGATTGTCCCATTGACCTCCTCCCGGGCACTACTCCACCCCGGGGCAGAATCTATCCTCTGTCCGTCCCAGAGACTCTTGCCATGTCTGAATACGTCCAAGAAAATTTAAAAAAGGGCTTTATCCGTAAATCCTCCTCTCCTGCCGGAGCCGGATTTTTCTTTGTGTCCAAAAAAGATGGCTCTCTACGTCCTTGCATTGACTACCGCGGTCTTAATAAAATCACGGTTAAGAACCGCTACCCCCTACCCCTCATCTCTGAACTCTTTGATCGTCTCCAAGGTGCCCATATTTTTACCAAACTGGACTTAAGAGGTGCTTATAATCTCATCCGCATCAGAGAGGGGGATGAATGGAAAACGGCATTTAACACCAGAGATGGACACTTTGAGTATCTGGTCATGCCCTTTGGTCTATGCAACGCCCCTGCCGTCTTCCAAGACTTTGTTAATGAAATTTTTCGTGATCTACTATACTCCTGTGTTGTTGTATATCTGGACGATATCCTGATTTTTTCTGCCAATCTTGAAGAACACCGCCAGCATGTCCGTATGGTTCTTCAGAGACTTCGTGATAATCAACTCTATGCCAAAATAGAGAAATGTCTGTTTGAATGCCAATCTCTTCCTTTTCTAGGATACTTGGTCTCTGGCCAGGGACTACAAATGGACCCAGATAAACTCTCTGCCGTCTTAGATTGGCCACGCCCCTCCGGACTCCGTGCCATCCAACGTTTTTTGGGGTTCGCCAATTATTACAGGCAATTTATTCCACATTTTTCTACCATTGTGGCTCCTATTGTGGCTTTAACAAAAAAAAATGCCGATCCCAAGTCTTGGCCTCCTCAAGCGGAAGACGCCTTTAAACGACTCAAGTCTGCCTTTTCTTCGGCTCCCGTGCTCTCCAGACCTGACCCATCTAAACCCTTCCTATTGGAGGTTGATGCCTCCTCAGTGGGAGCTGGAGCTGTCCTTCTACAAAAAAACTCTTCCGGGCATGCTGTTACTTGTGGTTTTTTTTCCAGGACCTTCTCTCCGGCGGAGAGGAACTACTCCATCGGGGATCGAGAGCTTCTAGCCATTAAATTAGCACTTGAGGAATGGAGGCATCTGCTGGAGGGATCAAGATTTCCAGTTATTATTTACACCGATCACAAGAACCTCTCCTACCTCCAGTCTGCCCAACGGCTGAATCCTCGTCAGGCCAGGTGGTCTCTGTTCTTTGCCCGATTTAATTTTGAAATTCACTTTCGGCCTGCTGATAAAAACATTAGGGCCGATGCTCTCTCTCGTTCCTCAGATGCCTCTGAAATTGAACTCTCTCCTCAACACATCATTCCTCCTGACTGCCTGATTTCCACTTCTCCAGCCTCCATCAGGCAAACTCCTCCAGGAAAGACCTTTGTTTCTCCACGCCAACGCCTTGGGATCCTCAAATGGGGTCACTCCTCCCATCTCGCAGGTCATGCGGGCATCAAGAAATCTGTGCAACTCATCTCTCGCTTCTATTGGTGGCCGACTCTAGAGACTGATGTGGTGGACTTTGTGCGAGCCTGCACTATCTGTGCCCGGGATAAGACTCCTCGCCAGAAGCCCGCTGGTTTTCTTCATCCTCTACCTGTCCCCGAACAACCTTGGTCTCTGATTGGTATGGATTTTATTACTGACTTACCCCCATCCCATGGCAACACTGTTATTTGGGTGGTCGTTGATCGATTCTCCAAAATGGCACATTTCATCCCTCTTCCTGGTCTTCCTTCAGCGCCTCAGTTGGCTAAACAATTTTTTGTACACATTTTTCGTCTTCACGGGTTGCCTACACAGATCGTCTCGGATAGAGGCGTCCAATTTGTGTCTAAATTCTGGAGGGCTCTCTGTAAACAACTCAAGATTAAATTAAATTTTTCTTCTGCATACCATCCTCAATCCAATGGACAAGTAGAGAGAATTAACCAGATCTTGGGTGACTATTTACGACATTTTGTTTCCTCCCGCCAGGATGACTGGGCAGATCTTCTACCTTGGGCCGAATTCTCGTATAATTTCAGAATCTCTGAATCTTCCTCCAAATCTCCGTTTTTCGTGGTGTACGGCCGTCACCCTCTTCCCCCCCTCCCTACCCCCTTGCCCTCTGGTCTGCCCGCTGTGGATGAAATTTCTCGTGATCTTTCCACCATATGGAAAGAGACCCAAAATTCTCTCTTACAGGCTTCTTCTCGCATGAAGAGATTCGCAGATAAGAAAAGAAGAGCTCCTCCCATTTTTTCCCCTGGAGACAAGGTATGGCTCTCCGCTAAATATGTCCGTTTCCGTGTCCCGAGCTATAAGTTGGGACCACGCTATCTTGGTCCTTTTAAAGTTTTGTGTCAAATTAATCCTGTCTCTTACAAACTTCTTCTTCCTCCTTCTCTTCGTATCCCTAATGCCTTTCACGTCTCTCTTCTTAAACCTCTCATCCTCAACCGTTTTTCTCCTAAATCTGTTCCTCCCACTCCTGTTTCCGGCTCCTCGGACATCTTCTCTGTCAAAGAGATTTTGGCCTCTAAAAAGGTCAGGGGAAGAACTTTTTTTTTAGTGGATTGGGAGGGTTGTGGTCCAGAAGAGAGGTCCTGGGAACCTGAGGACAATATCCTGGACAAAAGTCTGATCCTCAGGTTCTCAGGCCCCAAGAAGAGGGGGAGACCCAAGGGGGGGGGTACTGTTACGCCGAGCGCTCCGGGTCCCCGCTCCTCCCCGGAGCGCTCGCTACACTTCCCTCACTGCAGCGCCCCGGTCGGTTCCACGGACCCGGGGCGCTGCGTTACCACCTCCGGCCGGGATGCGATTCGCGATGCGGGTAGCGCCCGCTCGCGATGCGCACCCCGGCTCCCGTACCTTACTCGCTCCCCGTCAGTTCTGTCCCGGCGCGCGCGGCCCCGCTCCCTAGGGCGCGCGCGCGCCGGGTCTTTGCGATTTAAAGGGCCACTGCACCGCTGATTGGTGCAGTGGTTCCAATTAGTGTTTACACCTGTGCACTTCCCTATATCACCTCACTTCCCCTTCACTCCCTCGCCGGATCTTGTTGCCCTAGTGCCAGTGAAAGCGTTCCTTGTGTGTTCCTTGCCTGTGATTCCAGACCTTCTGCCGTTGCCCCTGACTACGATCCTTGCTGCCTGCCCCGACCTTCTGCTACGTCCGACCTTGCTTCTGTCTACTCCCTTGTACCGCGCCTATCTTCAGCAGCCAGAGAGGTTGAGCCGTTGCTAGGGGATACGACCTGGTCACTACCGCCGCAGCAAGACCATCCCGCTTTGCGGCGGGCTCTGGTGAAAACCAGTAGTGACTTAGAACCGATCCTCTAGCACGGTCCACGCCAATCCCTCTCTGGCACAGAGGATCCACTACCTGCCAGCCGGCATCGTGACAATAACTGCTGATAACTCAAAAGCAATAATAGCAGGAGTGAATTCAATATATCTAAGATGTACCACCAAGAACAGAAGAATTAGTGTCCAATTCTTTTACTTCCACTGAAATTATAACTAAATACATTTTTACATTTTAAGATTTATATATTGATTATTAATACAATATGGTCTGATTGTTTCCTAAGTCACAATAACATACACAATCTATCGAAACTAATTTCATGATTACATTGAGCAAACATTGTGATGGAAGAAAAAGGAAGTGAACCATTCAGAAGCACCTCTACTAAACATTTCCTATAGCTACAAATTCGAATTGCGCAACATTTAAAAAAGGACTTTTAACAACTCCTCCCTTCAAGTTTGTTCCCGTCCATATTTCCAGGATACATTTTGTACACAACCTTAAGAAGGTTTATGGCAGGGCTCTGGCTTGGCCATTCTAAAAAGAAAATCTTAGCAGAGTTAAGTAGCAATATAGGAACAACACAGAGTTCAGTTGCTATAAACCACCAGGTTCGTTGAGTTAACCATAATACTGGGTTCATAGTTCAGACAAGAGTCCAGGCTCAAATACAAAGTGTATACTGAAGTTCAGAAATATGAGATTTAATATAACTTTATACTAATTATTATAATTTATATATAAATTTTATTTAGAAGATAAGCCCAGGTTATTCAAACAGAAGTTTAAGATACATAATGAATTTCAGGCATCATTAATTTAAGACAATTTTCATTTTGTTTTTAAATAAGCTTTTCCTATTTCTACATGCAACAAATTTTACACACAGGCCGCCGACATCACCTAATATGTCTTGTCACAATTTGGATTCCCATCTTGAAGTAGAGCTAGAATCTCTACATTGTTTCAATTGACAACTCACTTGTATTGTCTGTGTTTCCCTGGAATAAGCCCCATTCAGCAGCTTGTTACACTCTGTAAACATGCTCTTTTACATAAAGACTCTATTGCATTTCATATTTGTGCCAATATTTGTTTTAGAAATGCAATATGCAAGATTATATTTTTTCCTCAATATTGAGTGATTCCATTTTTTTCCTCTACCCAATATGAAAATAAACCAATGCCATTAAATAAAATATTTTACGTTCTTTGTTTAAAGTATTTTTATGAAGCCAGTATATTCAGCTATTAAATTCACATTGTCTTGTGACATATCTGTGATCTGTTTATGTGCTACAAAGTAAATAAGCTGGGTGAATATTCTCTAAGACTATGCTGCTGAAGCCTTGAATTGTAATAACATGACATAGTAGACCATTGCAGACTACATATTGTAAGTATATATGCAATACTTGCATATATCATAATCATGTTTAAGCACACTAAGGTGTTAAGGGATCTTGCAGATGCAATGGTATCTGTTTTTTATGCTGTAAGAATACACATTTATTTATTTGTTTCACTCATTATACTGGATTCAAGTATTGTTTTTTATGGATGTCTATAGTTCGTTTGTTGTAGTTTTTTTATTACTAAAAATATCAGTTCATGTCTGATGCTCACACTTTCTGTTATATACTATACTTTAAAATGTTTGTACTTTGTGTACTAATCTTGTGGAGACAATATTATTATAGTACCCTATAGTGCTCTATACAGCTTAGTTTGACTTACACTAACCTGTGAGAATCTCTTTCAGGACCAATTACACATGAAGCCAATACTAGATTACCCCTGGGAGACCTATACAAGCACATAGGACAGCTTTTGCCCTGTAATAAGTTGCTCTTTTGCCATTTCATCTTGAAGTTCTTTTATTTCCCATACATTAACAGTACTCTAGCTATAGTAGGAAAAGTCCTTGTGTTTTTCGGTTTAAAGTCTGTAAGTAATTAACTACTACTTTAGTATGACAGCCTCCATCTGCTAAGGGCAATGAGCCAATCCCTGCCGGCAGGCTAATATGATTGGGGTTCAGCTAGCACAAGATAAAACAAAATAGTTCAGTCATCCACTCATAGCACTAAATAATTATGCAGAAATGGGTGGTCCTGCAATGCAATGAATAAGTGGAAAATACCATGTCTGAAATACTAATTCCAATGGTGGGATTAATATTTAATAAGGGTGTTACGCTTAGATATCTAGCAATTATAGAAAAAAATGTGTCATAATTGTTTAGAGTTTCAATAAAAATCCTGACATTGATGGATTCACTACATAGAAATGTACAACTGAAGCCTTCCATACGAAGGGAAAAACATCAGGCTCCGGGTCTGCCAAATGTCATGCTCAACCATAGACATCAATCTTTATTTTATTGCTAATACTGTATGCTTATGTCATGCAAAACATTTCAGACTTCCTATCAACAAACTAAAATGCAGATATGATACATTTCTAACACAGAAACCTACAATTAAAGTGATCTCGCTGCTTACTTTCTAAAGCCTTATTTTACAGTAAATATGGCAGGAGACAATAACAACTATAAGCAGAATGACCTGTAAATGTTATTGAGACATTTCCATTTACAATAAGGACTACTGTCAATAACACATGGCTCACATGAAAAAGTGAGCTTTATATCCCCCTTACTAGAGAATCCCCATCATGGTGTATTTGTGTCAAATGCCTGATAATAGGCATTTATAAGGCAGTGGAATTCTGCTTTATGTATTCTGCTTTGCTTATTAAGTAATTATATACAGAACCATACAGATTTCAATACCAACTGTTCATAGGCTCTGTATACCATATAAGTGATTACAGTTATATCTGGGGGCTCACAATTATGTCTTTTTTTGATTGGCAGTGTCAGATATAAAAACTTTTTACATGTTGTACATCATTGCAAAACAATAGTTTTTCTATTCTATAAAAAATTTTCACATTTTATTACATTTAATTACTCCACCAGGGGTCCCCATACATCCAGGGACACTTATGAGTCTCACAGCAGCATTAGCTTTTCCAAGGGTCATGGACAAGAGATGGCTGATGGACAAGACTGCAGGAGTAACACAGCCTGCAACAACACTGCTGTAAAACAGAGTTACCAATCATGTGCCTCCAGCTGTGGCAAAACTACAATTCCAAGCATGCCGGGACAGCTAAATGATGTCGGGGCATGCTAGGAGTTGTAGTGTTGCAAAAGCTGTAGGCACACAGCTGAAAGCAACACTGCTGTTAAAAAGAGTTATTCAAACACTGTACCACCAACTATTCCAAAACTATAAGTCCCAGCATTACAGGACTGGCAAAGGATGATACATATGACATAGCAACAGATAGACATGTATGCATAAAATGCTACTGTACTTTTAGCACTAAACCTTTGCACTAATTTAGGAAGATGCAAGTTATACATTCATCATATTGTCTTTGGTAGTAGAGTACAGGCAAACTCCAATAATCCTTCTCCTCTCTGTGTAACCTGTACAGCATAAAACCAGAGAGCAGGGCTGACAGGCTCGCTCCCAAGACTAGTGAATCAGAGCAGAGTGAGAAAGAAAGCTGAGTCATGCATAGTGCAGGCAGGAGAAGAACACGCCCCCTCCACAAGAGAAAATGGAAAAGACAGTGTGCAACTTTAATATGCTATTTTTTGTGAAGTATGGGTGTTGGAGACATAAAATTATATGTGCATGATCACGATTGGATACTAAGTAACATATAACAGTTTTTTTTTTTTGTGGGATCTGACAGATTAACTTTAACATCTGAAGGACAAACATGTTAGACTTCACATTTTTCCAGTGCCCTTCCCTCCTCTATACAATCTTCTCATCTATAGGCCCCCAAACTGAAATAATGCTCTCCTTGGTGTCCTGCACAGTAAAAGGACAGGGAGGGAGGTAGCCAGGTATGTAGCTAGGTAGCCAGGTACGTAGGTAGGTTGCAAGGTATGTAGATAGGTAGTTAGGCAGCCAGGTAGGTAGTTAGGTAGATAGGCAGCCAGGTATATAGTTATCCAGATAGGTAGGTAAGTAGTTAGGATGCCAAGTATATTGTTAGCCAGGAGGTATGTAGTTGGGAAGCCAGGTATATAGTTAGCCAGGTAGGTAGTTAGGCAGCTAGGTATATAGTTAGCCAGGTAAGTAGTTAGTTAGGCAGTCAGGCAGCCATGTAAATAGTTAGCCATGTATGTAGGTAGGTAGATAAGCAGCCAGGTATATCATTAGCCAGGGAGATAGGTACGTAGTTAGGCAGCCAGGTATATAGTGAGCCAAGCAGATTGCCAGCATCTCCCCCCCCCCCCCCCATCCTCACATCTCCTCTGAGTGTAGGCCACAGATGCAGCTAACACAGAGAGAGAGTTTTCAGTAGTATGTATGAATGGAATAGTCGGTCAGTCTGCTCCTGCCTGCCTATTAAAAATCTTATTGGGACCCATTGTAGGGACTAAGGGGAAGAAGCTGACAGAGAAGGTCCAAATAGCTTACTCTCTCCTACTCAGCATGTACTACAATATTACAAAGAGAGATGTAAGGCCATATATGGGATTTGTATGAGATTATTTTCCTAGGAGGATTGTAGGTGTTATATTATACATATATGAGGTTTGTAACAATGCAGACCATATCAAGGGAAGTGGCTTTATCAGACCCTTTAGCATCTACCAGTTGCACAGACAAAAATTATATGACAAGTTGGATCTTGTCCAACAGAGACAAGGGCAAATGTTCCAAGCTAAACACCATGGATGGAGTAAGAATAGCAAACAGAAATGAGGCTAAGGGGCAGCCCTGTCTGTTCCTTTTTTCTAGGGGAACATGAGGGATATACCTTGATACATACATGAGCCAAGGGGGAGTCATAGAGGAGCCTGAACCATTACAGAAATGTTATTCCAAAAGTCTTCACATGATCTCCCACAAGCATGGCCATTCAATTGAGTCAAAGGCTTTGCAAATATCTGAGGGAGATAATCTCTACTGGCCACAGCAATGTTAAGGAACAGACGTGCTCAATTTTATTGAGCATAAACCAGGTATGGATGGGATAAATATTACAGTGCACCATGTAAGGGCCAGAATTTAGCAAAAATGTTGCGGTAGGAGGCAGGAAAAAGAGGGGTCCCTCTGGCTTTAACAAGTACAATTAGTGCTTTCTGCATTAAGGGAAGAAATTATCCCTTCTCCTGAGCTGCCACTAAAGTGAGATGCCAAAGAGGTAATAACTCTTTCACATTCTGTTTGTACCACTCAGGTTAATAAGAATATCCAGACTCCCTAGCCTAGTATAAATGGTATTCTTGTGCAGTACTAATTATTGCACTAATGTGGAGATAGATTATAAAGAGTATTCAAAGACACTCCACTCACCTACTCACGCATTTTAATGGTAAATTAATAAAGGTGAATTTTAATGACTCGTTGGCATAGGGCTTGATCATCTGTCGGATTTATGCCCCTTGTTGCATTAAATATGAAACAAAACTTTGGTGGAGAAGTGATCCTGCGTAGTAATCTTATGGTTATCACATGCAAATTTAACCTGACTGCTATCAGGTACATACATAATATGCATGATCAAAATCTGGGACAGCAACTAGGATATTCAGGACACCTAGCCAAGTGCACATTACTATAAATTCATCAGGAACTCCAGTCCAAAAATATGTCTCAATGTATCATCCCAATTCTATTATCGACACCAGCTGAGATGTCACAACAGGAGGGCTGTGTGCCAGGAGTGTCTCAAAGGTCCACAATTCTTTTCATATGTATGTATATTTATGTGTATTTTGCATCTGTTAAATAATAAAAAATAATACAATGTTAAAATACAAACTGAAATATCACAATGCAATTTAAGTATAAATGTAGAGCATATTAATAACTGTTTCCTATGTTTTCACTGTCAAGTAATTAAGTATAGCGTGCAATTTATATGCCACAAATTTTTAAGTACATTTATTTTACATTTTTTTAAATAAATGTTTAGTTTTTCTAATATTAAAAAGTTTTAAACCACTGTACTACTACACTATATACCTTGTGAAAAAGTTAAATCAAAAACACTGACATATGTTAAACATGACAGACTTACATATCTACTATAAAATATATGATCTCATTGCCTCTGTGAGAGAAACGGAGAGCTCACATCCGTTCCTTCTTCCTCCTCCTTATTATCATCATCACCTTCCAGTGAGCACCCAAAAGGGCATCCCATGACAATATTTAAGAAAGCAACCATACAAGTGGTCTTGTCTTGACCCCAACCTCTGAAAATGTTGAGCCACAGGACTCACAGAAGACTATTTTAAGATATATTTAATTAAGAAATTAGAAAATTTAATAGTGTCTCAAACCAACTTATATGCCCATTTTTTTATTTTTTTTTGGGCCCAGAATCCCACTTTTCTTTGTTAGACCCCACAGAAGGACACTTGTTGGTACATCAGGGATTATGAATCTTTGGGGCATTGTGCTTGTGTGTATGGGGCTACAAAACCCCAAATTTGGCAGTGCTACATTGAAGATGTTTTGTACAATAACCCCAATTCAATTTATTGCCATAACTTTGAAGCAATCATAAAGTGTCTGCATTATAATAAAAATGGGATGTGCCCGCCCTGAGATGACCGCACATATGACTACCAGTTAAAACTGAGGCCAGTGATTGATAATTTTACCTCATATTTTGTAGAGTAGCCCCCTGGAAAGGGAATTGAGACAGCTGTAAGGGTTGCAGGGTACATTTGGCTGATCTCAGTATAGGTAAGAACATTTGGATATAATATCTCATAATTTTTCTGCTAAACTGTTATGCATATGCTCCGCACATTGTGTTTTGCCTGTGGCTGCCTGTGTATAGAACACATAGTACAAAGGTTATTGGACACAGACAGTGAGTAGAATCCCAGTGTTGTTCATTTGGCATGCTATACATGTGGAAATAGCTATGTATAATAGTGCCTGTGTTCAATGAACCTGCATGCATTTTACCCCATATTTTGTAGAGTAGCCCCTTGAAAAGGGAATTGAGACAGCTATAAGGGTTGCAGGGTAGATTTGGCTGATCTCAGTATAGGTAAGAACATTTGGATATAATATCTCACTATTTTTCTGCCAAACTGTTATGCATATGCTCCGGACATTAGGGGAGATTTATCAAAACCTGTGCAGAGGAAAATTTGCCCAGTTGCCCATAGCAACCAATCAGAACACTTCTTTCATTTCTAACAAGGCCTCTGAAAATTGAAAGAAGAGATCTGATTGGTTGCTATGGGCAACTGGGTAATTTTCCTCTGCACAGGTTTTGATAAATCTCCCCCATTGTGTTTTGCCTGTTGCTGCCTGTGTATAGAACACATAGTACGAAGGCTATTGGACCTAGATAGTCAGTAGAATCCTAGTGTTGTTCTTTTGACATGCTATACATGTGGAAATAGCTATGTGTAATAGTGTCTCTGTTCAATGAACCTGCATGCATAAAAGGCAGTAATATTTGTGGACTTTAACAAATGCCCGTATTGATGCATTGGCATAGCTATTATAGATTACATTCTCCCTGCATCAAATTGGATCTTATTTGTGATCTCTCATATAAGTTGTAATTATGGTGTTTAATAAAGATTTGTAGTATTAAACAGTGGGGTTGTTGACTCAATTTTTTTTATAAAAGTATCAGTGTTATCAGAGTAATCCTCATACAGTGATTTGTCTGATAAAGATGACTGTGGATACAAGAAATATGTGATAGTACTTATATGGACGTTTATTAGTGTTTGTCGTGTTGGAATGTTGGAGGTAAAATTGTACATTCCAAAAAATTCAATTACAAGTCCCTAGTCCCTGGAGGTGGCTGAAGGATGAGGATACCATATAGTGGCTGAATGAGAAAGCCTGGAGGTGGCAGCAGCAGCAGCAGGTGTCCTGAAAGTGACCCTAATGCAGAGGAATTTCTGAAACTGGGGACCAGCACCTTAGTTATGTTTTGCAGTATCCATGGCAGCACAATGAGAGAGCCTGGAGGTGGCAGCATCAACATAAGGAGACAATATGGTGGCAAAATGACTGAGCGTGGAGGAGGTAGCATTAGCATGAGAAGACCATAGAGCAGAACAATGAGAGAGCCTGAAGGTGGCAGCATCAGCATGAGGAGACCATAGAGCAGCACAATGAGAGAGCCTGGAGGTGGCAGCATCAGCATGAGGAGATCATATGGCGCACAATGACTGAGCGTGGAGGAGGTAGCATTAGCATGAGAAGACCATAGAGCAGAACAATGAGAGAGCCTGAAGGTGGCAGCATCAGCATGAGGAGACCATAGAGCAGCACAATGACTGAGCCTTGAGGTGGCAGCAGCAGCGTGTTGGCCATGCCAAGTGAGCGTTGACTCCGACTGTTGACTGGGGGTGTCGAATGTCACTTGGGATGAAGTGGATGACCGAGTGAACCGATCAATTACAGCTGGTGGGTTGCTGGTCGAGACATGACTGCTAGCTGACACCGGGAGCTCAGATCTCTCGCTGCCACTCCAGCTGCCACATGCCCCTACTCTGCTGCGACCTGCGCCTGATGAATTTAGGCCTCTGCCACTCCACTGTACATGTCCTGGCACTACCCTGCCTGACATACTTATTGCATATATCAGGGGAGTACAATAAGCTTCACTACGCTTAAAACAATATTTGTCTAGAACAGCAGCTGGTGTGTACTATTAGCTGTCCTTTCACAGTATATAGGCCCTTGACAGATTAACAGGTACAAAATATTACACTACTTAGATGTAGGTATGTGGTATGCAATTATGAGGGCAGAAAAATGCACTACAGTGCACTTAAAAAAGTACCTGAGTACAACACCAGCCGGTGAATACTTTTGCCTGGACTATCACAGTATGTAGGCCCTTGACAGATTAACAGGTAAAAAATAGTACACTACTCAGATGTAGGTATGTGGTATCAGGTATGCACTTATGAGGGCAGAAAAATGTGGTACAGTACGCTTCAAAAAACATATTTTAGTACAACACTAGCGGGTGATTACTTTTGCCTGGACCTTCACAGTATGTAGGCCCACGACAGATTAACGGGTACAAAATAGTATCAGGTATGCACTTATGTGGGCAGAAAAATGCGGTACAGTACGCTTAAAAAAACATATTTTAGTAAAACACCAGCCGGTGATTACTTTTGCCTGGACTTTCACAGTATGTAGGCCCACGAAAGATTAGCAGGTAAAAAATAGTACACTCCTTAGAGATTTAGGTATGTGGTATGCACTTATGAGGGCAGAAAAATGCACTACAGTACGTGTAAAAACTCAGTATTTTTGTAAAACACCAGCTGGTGATTACTTTTGCCTGGACTTTCAAAGTATATAGGCCCTTGACAGATTAACAGGTACAAAATAGTACACTGCTTAGATGTACGTATGTGGCATGCACTTATGAGGGCAGAAAAATGTGGTACAGTACGCTTAAAAAAAACTTCTTTTAGTAAAACCCCCTGCTGGTGATTACTTTTGCCTGGACTTTCACAGTATCTAGGCCCCCTGACAGATTAACAGGTACAAAATAGTACACTACTTAGATGTATGTATGTGGTATGCACTTATGAGGGCAGAATAATGTGGTACGTATTACATACGTGGCTGCAGCACAAAAAAGCTGTGCACTAAACACAAAATTGCACTCTGTCAAATACTATCAGGAATGGACTGCTGGATATTATACAGCCTATAGACTAGTATAACCAGCAGATGATTTGTTGTGGAACAAAGACACATAATTATGCTGAAAAATAATTCCTGCCTCCTCTGGTAAGGTTTATGAAAATGAGACAGCTTGCTGAAATGTATGAGGCAACACACAGCTCTATGCGCCTTTCTGTAATACTATGCTGAAGAAAGTGACTGGGAGGTTAATGGCTGCAGTAAAAATCCTTTTCAGTGAAAAAAACACTGCTCTCTGTCCACCAGAACGCTGATCTGACTAGGATGTGAAACGCTGCTGGAATGAGCTTTTCTGTGTAACACACACAGCAATGTCCGTCCTATCTGTATGCAGTGTAATGAATGACATGACGAACCGCAAAATGGCTGCCGAATATATAGGGCTGTGACATCACAGGGGTGACTGGCTGCTGATAGGCTGCATCCTGCATGTGATTCAGGGTCATCCTGCCTACTCCCTTCCCGCCTTGCCTTCCCAGCATTCCTTGCCCCATGTACTGACATGTGGATTCGCCATTTTAGATGCCCTGGAACCTGGACCGCAGTAAATGGAGTTTAACGAAACAATTTGCGCAATAGAATCACGGTGATATTCACATTTGTGGTGTCCCGGTACCGGATTGCATCCGTTACCTTGTGGTGAGGTCCCCAAAGTCAGAGTCACTAGGTACCCGTGGGGTCCTCATCTATAGTTAGCCCCAAGTCACCCCTTTAATAGTTGAAATTATTAAAATTCATTGTGTAAATATGTAAATAAAGTGTACTTACCTTTTTGTAGCGTTGCAGTACCTGTGGGTCACGTGATGCGTTCCAAAACTCTATGGTGTTCTGGTTCAAGGACCTTTGGAGGAAGTCAGGTGATCGCCCACCATGCATTGTAACGGTGAGTGACAGCTGACACGGACCAATCCAAAACGGCCCTGCCCATATAAGGGAGTGGTGACAATTACTCGCTCCCTTTCCTCGTGGGCTGCTGATGGAGGAGGATCTGCGCAGCTGTCATCAGCAGTGACTAGGCCCAAGCCTTGCGGCAACGGCCATCTTACAAAACTGTGAGTTATCTCAATCCCTATTAAGTCTGCAAGATCACCGGACCTAAACAGACCCCTAAATCCGGACGGATCTCTGCATCAATCCTAATTCTACTAGTCTTGTGGATAAGTTAACGGTCCGCAGCATCTGTCAATCACTGCCATGCTGTATAGAGACTGTATTGCTAAGACTGTTGCTGTTATTTGGATGATCCGCGTGTACCTCAGTAAATATTATACAAGTTCAAGTTCATCCCTAATGTGAACCTTCATTCATTTAAGCATGCACCTATCGTTTCTGGGAAGGGTGGCGATAGGCCGAATATTTACCTCAGCGTATTAACCCACACCCTGGCGTCACGAGTGACAGGGGTTAAATTAACCCCTCATAAACCGAAGCAACACCCCAGCTACACTACACCCCAAGGCAGTTACCACAAAGCCTTTTTGTCTTCGCACGAACAGGATTCGGGTGTGTGCCTACTACTGTTGCCACTAGTGAAAGTGTACTCCCCCCAAGTAACAAACTTTATTCATGTGCTGTGAACTGTGTTGTTGTGTAGGGGAGCGGTGTCCGTGGAGCGCCTTACAAAGGGGCCACAAGAAAAGTAAGGGGGGAGGTGAAAAATTATCTGCAACTAAGATGTGTAAACTGCGCAATGAGTTCAAACTGCGATCCTCCTGTCCGGTCCGCCCCTGGGAGTGGCTGCCAAGTTGCTGTATCACAGCCGAAAGGGAACTTGGAGATACAGGAGTGGTCTCTGGAAGGACCGGAAGTCGGGGCTGCACCGATGACGTCCTTCCTGCCGGACGCCTTTTTGGGGAAACCCACTATAAAAGACACCACGCACAGCGACCTCTTCAGTCTGCACAGGGAGCTGGAGAGTACAGACATGGCGGAGAGCAGCATTCCACGTGGTGAAGATGGCAAAATGGCGCCGGAACAGCGGAAAGTTGTGGCAGTCGCAGCCCAACTTTTCCAAGAACTTGCTGACCGTCTGCAGCGGTTGTCATTAGACGATGAGGGGGCCTGCAATCTTCCCCCACTGCCTGATGATGACAACGATTGGCCAGAGACATCTCCAGCGGAGAGCGCAGGGACACCAGGAGGGGCATCGCCGGTGAGACTGTCCCCTCACCACAGAACTTGGGGCTCGTGGGCTGAGATCCCATCGGAGGAGTCTGCAGTGAGTACCCTGCCAGAGGCAGCCTATTCTTCCTCCTCCAGCCCTGAAGCTAAAATACCTCTATCTACTTTGCCGAGTGCACGACCGTGCTCACCAGATTTGCCCCAGTGGATCTTTGGGGACGAGCCGGGACTCATCGAGTATATGCACGCAGTTCTACAACCTATACCTGGGAAGCCACTCCCACCAATTCCAGCAGCACAAAATGAAAGGGCCCATCAAGAAGCCGAGCTGGCTGAACTGATGGATAAACTAAAGGACCGACACAGAGAACTGTATGCCCCTAAGCATGTGCACTTGCCTCCTGAAGAAAGAATTTGTTACCAGGAAAATACTAAAGAAATGGAAGCTTTATTCATCCGCAAATGGGACTATCCCCGAGAAGGGGAGGAGCCTCTAGAATGACGAAGAGCAACTGTGGCCAAGTTCGACAAGGTCAGAGGTTATGGGGCACTCCTAGATTGCCACACAGGGCAAACCATCCTCGTAAACCGGCGAGCAGTACAGAGGCCATATCTTCATAAAAAGTTCTACTCCTTGGAGGTGGGTGAAATTGTGGAGTACACCACCGTCCAGAGCCTCCGTGGAGAATGGGCTGCAACGGTCACAAGACTAACAGCCCCAACACAGCTTCTCTTCAAATACTTTCAGTCTACAGATTGGGAATCGGATTCCTTCAACCTGAGGCCGAAGTGGTCTGCTTCTGATGCCTCCACCAACGTACTCAAGGAGGAGGAGCCTCTACAGCATAAATCATCTTCTGTGTACAATAAAGTGTCAAGTCCTGCTCAAGATCAAGAAAGTAAGCCTAAATTGCGGGCACCAAAGACCGTACCTAGACCCTCTCGGAGCAATGAGAGTTTGTCTGTTCCAGAGGTACCAACGCATGTACCTAGGCCCTCTCGGAGCAATGAGAGTTTGCCTCCTGCAGAGGTACCAACGTATGTACCAAGGCCCTCTTCTGATATGAAGAGTTTGCATGCTTCCAGGGTACCGCCGAAAGTATTTTGCTCCACTCCTAATTTGGAGATGTTGCTCAACCCCTATTGCCCCACTTACATTCCGGCTAGTAAGCCTCTGGTCACCTTGAATCCTCCTGTTGCCCATTCTACTCTCACCAATGTGGTGTGGCAGAGTAACATAACTCCTCGCCTGGTACAGATGTTGGCAGATATAGGGGAACCCAGAGAGGCACAAGAAGAGTGAGGAAGAACATCCTCTAAAGAGACTCTAAAGTAATGTCCTGTTGTTTCTCTTGTTAACCACTTTAGTTTTTCAGTAACAAAGTTCAAGACATGTGCCTAGCTGGACTGTGCTAAGATTGTTCCAGTTTTAAGTTCAGCAACGTAACCATCAAGCTTTGTGCCTGACCATCAGGTCAAGAGACTCCTAGCCAGTAGGAGATTCGTAAGTTTTGTGCCCGGCTGATTGTGGTTAAGCCGTGTTTCCCATAGACTCCTTGTGTAGGTGGACTGCAGATCCTTACACGTCCGTTCTATATACATAACCCTATATTTATAGGACTCTCTGCTAAATATTGCACTTATCAGGTGTATGCGCCTCAACCTTATTGGAGTGTTGATAAATGTATCATAAAGATGTATATGGTTCTTGTACACAAGAAAAATAGCTTCATGTCTGTGTACATAAAAAAGTAAGTAAAGGTTGTACACAGAAAATTGCCCGCTATGTGCACGTGTACACCAAACACAAAAAATGTAAATAATACTTTTACACATGTACATACAAAGGTATAAAAATGCTAAAAGGTGTTTTAGTAGTTGCTCAATTAGTGACTCTCTTTGCTCCTCCGAGAATGACATTGTTTCTAGTCGCCAATCGCTAGCACCTGTCTCAACAAAAATAACAGGGTAACTTACCCTTAAGATAGTACTTGCACACATAGTACTCTAGATTACTCACTTAAATGTACTACTTCAGTCTACTTCAGTGCATACACAAAAACAAAATGAATCTCACATTCAAGAAACACTTAGGAATTGTAGCATATTGATACCCAATTCCTGCCACTGTTAGGTACACTCATATTTCTCTTTTCTGTATTACGTGTGTGAGATGCTCTACCTGGCCAGTAGGTGCTCTTGCGAGTACAGAATTAAACACGTAGTTCTAAAGGTAACCTAGGTAGGTTATTTTGAAGTGCTCTAGGGGTAAGTAGCGTGTAGCCGATAGACCCTAGCAGCCAAACTTACTGTGACCTAGCTTCCGGCTAGCCAGTATACCTTTCGTGTACTAACAGGTAACTCCTTGTTGGCAAAAAAAAAGAAAAAATGTGTGAGATTCCAAAATGTTTAGTCAGCTTGAAGCTAAATGTATTGAGAGTTGTACTAATGTCTAGTTAGCCTCTTAAAATGTGTAGAGAGCTAAAACAAAATGTTTTATGAGCTAGCAACTAAATGTCAGATAGCTGCCTAATTGTTTAGTAAGCTTAGAATGCATAGTAAGTTTAATTAAAATGTCTAAGAAGCTAGAAACTGAAGGTCTAGATAGCTTTATAATTGCTCAGATAGCTTCATAATTGTCCAGGAAGCCTTTGTAATTGTCTAGTAGGATTACTAGCCTAAAAATGTTTCAAATGCCTAGAAAAATATCTAGTAGGTTTAAAAGTACGTAATGTGTATAAAAGTTTTGTCAGGATATTGATTCTGTCTAGTTAGCAATCCTGTTCTACCTGCCCTAGTTCCTCTGCCTTAGGGGACAGGCATCGGGGTCGACTTGTTTTAAGTAAGGGGGTTTGTGGTGTCCCGGTACCGGATTGTATCAGCTACCTTGTGGTGAGGTCCCCAAAGTCAGAGTCGCTAGGTACCGGTGGGGACCTCATCTATAGTTAGCCCCTAGTCACCCCTTTAATAGTTGAAATTATTCAAATTCAATGTGTAAATATGTAAATAAAGTGTACTTACCTTGTTGTAGCATCGCAGGACCTGTGGGTCACGTGATACGTTCCAAAACTCTATGGTTTTCTGGTTCAAGGACCTTTGAAGGAAGTCAGGTGATCGCCCACCATGCATTGTAACGGTGAGTGACAGCTGACACGGACCAATCCAAAACGGCCCTGCCCATATAAGGGAGCGGCGGCCATTACTCGCTCCCTTTCCTCGTGGGCTGCTGATGAAGGAGGATCTGCGCAGCTGTCATCAGCAGTGACTAGGCCCAAGCCTTGTGGCAACAGCCATCTTACAAAACTGTGAGTTATCTCAATCCCCGTTAAGTCTGCAAGATCACCGGACCTAAACAGACCCCTAAATCTGTACGGATCTCTGCATCAATCCTAATTCTACTAGTCTTGTGGATAAGTCAATGGTCCGCAGCATCTGTCAATCACTGCCATGCTGTATAGAGACTGTATTGCTAAGACTGTTACTGTTAATTGGATGCACTGCAACTACCTCAGTAAAGTTTATACAAGTTCATCCCTAATGTGGACCTTCATTAATTTAACCTGTTGGGGACGAAGGGCGTATGCATACGCCCTTGCGTCCTGGTACTTAAGGACGAAGGGCGTATCCATACGCCCGTGGGAATTTCGGCCCCCGCCGCGTGCCGGGCGGGGACCGGACCGGGGTGACTGCTGATATCTATCAGCAGGCACCCCGTGCAAATGCCCAGGGGGGTCATTAGACCCCCCCATGTCGGCGATCGGCGCAAATTGCAAGTGAATTCACACTTGCGATTTGCGCCGATTCCGGGTCATTACGGGTCTATGTTGACCCGGTGACCCGGAATAGAAGGGGGATCGCGGGTGTCTAAGACACCCACGATCCCCCTAAAGCGATAGGAGTGAGGTGGCAGGGTTTCCACCCCTTCTATCTCTGCTATTGGTGGTCTAGACGCGACCAGCAATAGCAGATCTGGGACGGAGGGGTTTGCTTTCGTTTTCCCCGTCCTGCCCTCCCACAATAGGCGGGGCAGAACGGGGAAAACGAAGAGGAGCGGCGCCGGAGTCCACTTACCCCTCTGGAGGCAGCGGAGCGTCGGGGATCGGCGGCGGCGAAGGAGATCTGCGGCGGCGTGCGGCAGAAGAGGACGGCTCCCGGATGCGACGGAAGCCGGTGAGTAGTTGCATAGCAACATCTAGAGGGCTACAGTCTGAGACCACTATAGTGGTCTCTAGACTGTAGCCCTCCAGATGTTGCAAAACTACAACTCCCAGCATGCCCAGACAGCTGTTTGCTGTGTGGGCATGCTGGAATTTGTAGTTTTGCAACAGCTGGAGGTCTGCAGTTTAGAGACCACTGCACAGTGATCTCTATACTGCCCTCTAGATCTTGCAAAACTACAACTCCCAGCATGCCCACACAGCTGTTTGCTGTCTGGGCATGCTGGGAGTTGTAGTTTTGCAACATCTGGAGGTCCACAGTTTGGAGATCACTGTTCAGTGGTCTCTAAATTGTAGCACTCCAGATGTTGCAAAACTACAAATTCCAGCATGCCCACACAGCAAACAGCTGTCTCGGCATGCTGGGAGTTGTAGTTGCGTACCTCCAGCTGTTGCATAACTACATCTCCCAGCATGCCCTTCTGTGATCAGACATGCTGGGAATTGTAGTTTTGCAACAGCTGGAGGCACACTGGTTGGAAAATACTGAGTTAGGTAACAGAACCCAACTCAGTATTTTCCAACCAGTGTGTCTCCAGCTGTTTCAAAACTACAACTCCCAGCATGTACTGACAGACCGTGCATGCTGGGAGTTGTAGTTTTGCAACAGCTGGAGGCTCACTGGTTGGAAAATACTGAGTTAGGTAACAGAACCTAACTGAAGGTTTTCCAACCAGTGTGCCTCCAGCTGTTGCAAAACTACAACTCCCAGCATGTACTGACAGACCGTGCATGCTGGGAGTTGTAGTTTTGCAACAGCTGGAGGCTCACTGGTTGGAAAATACTGAGTTAGGTAACTGAAACTAACTGAAGGTTTTCCAACCAGTGTGCCTTCAGCTGTTGCAAAACTACAACTCCCAGCATGTACTGACAGACCGTGCATGCTGGGAGTTGTAGTTTTGAAACAGCTGGAGGTTCCCCCCCCCCCATGTGAACGTACAGGGTACATTCACACGGGCGGGTTTACAGCAAGTTTCCTGCTTCAAGTATGAGCTGCGGCAAATTTTTCGCCGCAGCGCAAATTCCTAGCGGGAAACTTATCATAACCCGCCAGTGTGAATGTACCCTAAAAACACTACACTAACACCTAATAAAGAGTAAAACACTACATATACACCCCCTTACACTGTCCCCCCCAATAAAAATAAAAAACGTATTGTACAGCAGTGTTTCCAAAACGGAGCCTCCAGCTGTTGCAAAACAACAACTCCCAGCATTTCCGGACAGCCACTGACTGTCCAGGCATGCTGGGAGTTTAGCAACAGCTGGAGGCACCCTGTTTGGGAATCACTGGCGTAGAATACTCCTATGTCCACCCCTGTGCAATCCCTAATTTAGTCCTCAAATGCGCATGGAGCTCTCTCACTTTGGAGCCCTGTCGTATTTCAAGGAAACAGTTTAGGGCCACATATGGGGTATTTCCGTACTCGGGAGAAATTGCACTACAAATTTTGGGGGGCTTGTTCTCCTTTTACCCCTTATGAAAAGGAAAAGTTGGGGTCTACACCAGCCTGTTAGTGTAAAAAATTTTTACACTAACATGCTGGTGTTGCCCTTTACTTTTTATTTTCACAAGAGGTAAAAGGAAAAAAAGACCCCCAAAATTTGTAACGCAATTTCTCCTGAGTACGGAAATACCCCATATGTGGGCATAAAATGCTCTGCGGGCGCACAACAAGGCTCAGGAGTGAGAGCGCACTATGTACATTTGAGGCCGAAATTGGTGATTTGCATAGGGGTGGCTGATTTTACAGCGGTTCTGACATAAATGCAAAATAATAAATACCCACATGTGACCCCATTTTGGAAACCACACCCCTCACGGAATGTAATAAGGGGTACAGTGAGCATTTACGCCCCACAGGTGTCTGACAGATTTTTGGAACAGTGGTCTGTGAAAATGAAAAATTTAATTTTTTTGTTTGCACAGCCCACTGTTCCAAAGATCTGTCAAACGCCAGTGGGGTGTAAATGCTCACTGCACCCCTTATTACATTCCGTGAGGGGTGTAGTTTCCAAAATGGGGTCACATGTGGGTCGGGGTCCACTGTTCTGGCACCACGGGGGGCTTTGTAAATGCACATGGCCCCCGACTTCCATTCCAAACAAATTATCTCTCTAAAAGCTCAATGGCGCTCCTTCTCTTCTGAGCATTGTAGTTCGCTCGCAGTGCACTTGACGTCCACATATGGGGTATTTCCATACTCAGAAGAAATGGGGTTACAAATTTTGGGGGGCATTTTCTCCTATTACCCTTTGTAAAAAAGTAAAATTTGGGGAAAAACCAGCATTTTAGTGGAAAAATATATTTTTTTCATTTACACATCCGACTTTAACAAAAAGTTGTCAAACACCTGTGGGGTGTTAAGGCTCACCGTACCCCTTGTTACGTTCCTTGAGGGGTGTCGTTTCCATAATAGTGTGCGATGTGGTTTTTTTTGCTGTCCTGGCACCATAGGGGCTTCCTAAATGGGACATGCCCCCCAAAAACCATTTCAGAAAAACTCACTCTCCTAAATCCCATTGTTGCTCCTTCGCTTCTGAGCCCTCTAGTGCACCCGCCGAACACTTGACATACACATATGAGGTATTTTCTTACTCGAGAGAAATTGGGTTACAAATTTTGAGAGGATTTTTTCCTTTTACCCTTTGTAAAAATTCAAAAACTGGGTCTACAAGAACATGCCAGTGTAAAAAATGAAGATTTTGAATTTTCTCCTTCACTTTGCTGCTATTCCTGTGAAACACCTAAAGGGTTAACACACTTACTGATTGTCATTTTGAATACTTTGAGGGGTGCAGTTTTTATAATGGGGTCATTTATCGGGTATTTCTAACCAGAAGACCCTTCAAATCCACTTCAAACCGAACTGGTCCCTGAAAAATTCCGATTTTGAAAATTTTGCGAAAAATTGGAAAATTGCTGCTGAGCTTTGAAGCCCTCTGGTGTCTTCCAAAAGTAAAAACTCGTCAATTTTATGATGCAAACATAAAGTAGACAAATTGTATATGTGAATCAATACATAATTTATTTGGAATATCCATATTCCTTATAAGTAGAGAGCTTCAAAGTTAGAAAAATGCAAAATTTTCAAATTTTTCATGAATTTTTTTTATTTTTCACCTAGAAAGGATGCAAGTATCGCCGAAAATTTACCACTAACATAAAGTAGAATATGTCATGAAAAAACAATCTCGGAATCAAATTTATAAGTAAAAGCATTCCAGAGTTATTAATGCTTAAAGTGACAGTGGTCAGATTTGCAAAAAATGCTCCCGTCCTTAGGGTCATAATGGGCTCCGTCCCCAAGGGGTTAAGCACGCACCTATCGTTTCTGGGAAGGGTGGCGATAGGTAGAAGATTTACCTCAGCGTTTTAACCCTCACCCTGGCGTCATGAGTGACAGGGGTTAAATTAACCCCTCATAAATCGAAGCAACAGCCCAGCTACACTACACCCCAAGGCAGTTAACACACATTTGTTGCGAATTCAATATTTCTTGAAATTCGAAATGAATTTGGGTTTGTCAGCTTCGATTCGCGCTTCTCTCCTAGAGACGCTGTGTAAAATAAAACCATTGGAGTTATTCCTGTGTTTTGTGATTCTTTCACGCAGGCATCTAATGGTTCTTCCCACGTATTGTGTCCCACATTGATATTCCAGGAGATATATTACACATTGAGTGGAACAATTCAACAGCATTTTATTTGGAAAGGAGACTCTTGTAGTTTTGGAGGAAAATGATTTTGCTCAGTGGTTGATGCTGGCACAGCATTTGCATTTGCTATGCCCGCATCTGAATGCAACTACTATAGTTAGAAAAGTTTCCTGGTTTGGTTTGTGGGTTTTTAGACAACTGGGGGCTATCATGTTGTGCAAGGACTTTCCTCTTCTGAAAGTGACACCAGATTTGGGAGGGATAGTATCATGCAGGAAACGGTCGTTCAAAAGTGGGGGCCAGTGTTTGCATATGATGTTTTCGATTGATTTGTGTTCTCTAGTGTACGTGGTAATGAAATTGATGGACCAGTCTTTGGCCGTGTTGGTGGTGACATCATTTTAAATTATCATTTTAAATTATCAAATTGTGATAAAACACTGGCCCTCTTGTAGGACAATTCCACAATGGCTTTAGGGAATTGTTTTCGCTTTAAAATGGTACTTTAAATTGGAGCTTTGTTCTTTAACCCCTTAAGGACTCAGCCTATTTGGGCCTTAAGGACATTTTTATTTTACGTTTTTTCCTTCTTGCCTTCTAAAAATAATAACTCTTTGATATTTTCATCCACAGACTAGTATGGGGGCTTGTTTTTTGCACGACCAGTTGTCCTTTGTAATGACATCACACATTTTACCATAAAATGTATGGCACAACCCAAAAAATACTATTTGTGTGGGGAAAATAATGAGAAAACTGCGTCCTTGGTCCTGCTCTCCTGATATAACGCGGGGTTACACAGTAACCCCGCGTCATATCACGGCGGGCCTGGCGTCATAGTGAAGCCGGGACCCACCTCTAATAGCGCGCAGCGCCGATTGCGGCGCCGCGCGCTATTAACCCTTTCGCCGCGCGCTCAGAGCTGAGCCGCGCGGCAAAAAGCGAAACCGAAAGTGGCCGGCTAGCTCAGTCGGGCTGTTCGGGATAGCCGCGGCTAATCGCGGCATCCCGAACAGATGACAGGACAGCGGGAGGGCCCCTACCTGCCTCCTCGCTGTCCGATCGCCGAATGACTGCTCAGTGCCTGAGATCCAGGCATGAGCAGTCATGCGGCAGAATCGTTGATCACTGGTTTCTTATGAGAAACCAGTGATCAATGATGAAGATCAGTGTGTGCTGTGTTATAGGTCCCTATGGGACCTATAACACTGCAAAAAAAAGTGAAAAAAAAAAGTGAATAAAGATCATTTAACTCCTCCCCTATTAAAAGTTTGAATCACCCCCTTTTTCCAATAAAAAAAAAAACACAGTGTAAATAAAAATAAACATATATGGTATCACCGCGTGCGGAAATGTCCGAATTATAAAAATATATAATTAATTAAACCGCTCGGTCAATGGAGTGCGCGCAAAAAAATTCCAAAATTCCAAAGATCAATAAGTCCTATCAATGCAAAAATGGTACCATTAATTGGGTTATATTGCCTCAAAAATGCAGCGCTCTCTCTCCACCTGAGCGGTGTGCGCATTTGAGGCAACAGGTTGGGGATGACCACACACATCACATTCCCAGAATGATGATTCAGAGCATAGAGTTTGGGGCATATTTATTTTACTTTTGGCTATGCTTTGGGTCATCATTCTGGCAACACAATTGGCATATCAGTAGTAACATTTAAATTTTTTATTTTCCCCATAGTACACCTCATCCATTCCTGGAAATAAATTTTTGAGAACACCCGTCCGTTCCAAATGTCAAGTCCCCCCTATACACCTTCCCCAAGGGTGTACTGTCTGTAATAGGGTCACATGTGGTTGTTTCTTTTTGTTATTTTCTGCTGAATATATGTAACCGACAGCTACTGATATGCCATAGGCCTCAAATGCAAACATAGCTCTGACTCTTAAGCCCTGTAGTGCCCCCGCACAGAATTTTAGGTCCACATATGGGGTATTTCCATACTCAGAAGCACTGGGGTTAAAAAATTTGGGGGGTGATTTCTCTATTACGCTTTGTGCAAATGAAAAATTTCAAGTAACACTGGAATTTTTGTGAAAAAAACACATTTTGTCATTTTACGGCCCACTGTTCAAAACACCTGTGAGATGTAAATACTCAGTGTACCTTTTGTTACGTTCCTTGAGGGGTGTAGTTTCCAAAATGATGGCACTTGAGGGGGGGTCCTGCTGTTCTGGCAAAATGGTAGCTCTGTAAATGTTCAAGGCCCCTGACTGATTCCAGCAAAAATCTCCAAAAGCTGAATTGCGCTCCTTCTCTTCTGAGACTTGGTGTGCACCCAGAGAGCAGTTAAAGGGTACCTCTCATCAAAAAAACTTTTGATATACTATAGATTAATGTATGCAGAATAACTTTACAATTGGATGTTATTAAAAAATATGCTTCTTTCTATTTAATTATCCACTTTGAAGAAATGACCACTAGGGGTCTCCCTACCAGTCCTGGCAGCAAGCATTTCAGACTCATGCTGGAGTCCTAAACACTACGAGCTGCCAGTCTGCTTTGTTCACAAAGGAGAACACTCAGAGCTGCCAGCCGGCTTTGTTCACAGCCTGTTTGGCTGTGAACAAAGCAGACTGGCAGCTCTGAGTGTTTAGGACTCCAGCATGAGTCAGAAATGCTTGCTGACAGGACTGATCGGGAAAAATACAATAGAAAGAAGCATATTTTTTCATTAACGTGCTATTGGAAAGTTATTCAACATTCATTAATCTAAAATATATCAAAAGTTTATTTGATGAGAGGTACCCTTTAACATCCAAATATGAGGTATGTCCTTACTCTAAACAAATGTATTTACACATTTTGGGAGACATTTTCTCTTGTTACCACTTGTGAAAATGAAAAATTTGGGGTAACCCCAGCATTTTTGTGTAAAAAATCAAATTTTTCCTTTTCACAACCCACTTTAATGAACATTTATCAAACATCTGTGGGGTGTTAAGGCTCACTCTACTGCTTGTTACGTTCCTGAAAGGTGTAGTTTCCAAAACAGTATACAATGTGTGTTTTTTTTTTTTTTTTGCTGTTCTGGTACCATAGGTAGGAGCTTCCTAAATGCAACATGCCTCCCGGAAACCATTTCAGCAAAATTTTCTCTCCAAAAGCCAAATGTGACGTCCACATATGGGGTATTTCCATACTCAGAAGAAATGGAGTTTAAAATTTTGGGGGGCATTTTCTCCTATTACCTCTTGTAAAAATGGTACATTTGGGAATAATACTGCATTTTAGTGAAAAAAAAATTAATTTACACATCCGGTTTCACCGAAAAGTCGTCAAACACCTGTGGTGTGTTAAGGCTCACTGGACCCCTTGTTACATTCCTTGAGGGGTGTAGTTTCAAAATAGTATGTCATGTGGGTGTTTTTGCTGTTCTTGCACCAAAGGGGCTTCCTAAATGTTACATGCCCCCCCAAAAACCATTTCAGCAAAATTCTCTCTCCAAAAGCCAAATGTGACTCTTTCTCTTCTGAGCATTGTAGTGCGCCAGCAGAGCACATGACATCCACAAATGGGGTTACAAATTTTGGGGGGCATTTTCTCATATTACCTCTTGTAAAAATTGTAAATTTGGGGAAAAAAACAGCATTTAAGTGGAAAAAAAAATGTCATTTACACTTCTGACTTTACCGAAAGGTCATCGAACACCTGTGGAGTGTTAAGACTCACTGGACCACTTATTATGTGCCTTGAGGGGTGTTGTTTCCAAAATAGTTTTTTTTTTTTGCTGCTATGGCACTATAGGGCTTCCAAAATGTGACTCCCCCAAAAAACATTTCAGCAAAATTCACTCTCCAATATCCCATTGTCGCTCCTTACCTTCTGAGCCCTCGATTGCACCCACTGAGCACTTAACATCCACATATGAGGTATTTCTTTACTCGAGATAAATTGGGTTACAATTTTTTTTTCTCCTTTTACCCCTTGTAAAAATTCAAAAACTGGATCTACAAGAACATGCGAGTGTAAAAAAATTAAGATTTTTAATTTTCTCCTTCACTTTGCTGCTGTTCCTGTGAAACACCTAAAGGGTTAACAAACGTTCTTAATGACATTTTGAAAACTTTGAGGGGTGCAGTTTTTATGATGGGGTAATTTATGGGGTGTTTCTAATATGAAGGCCCCTCAAACCAACTCCAAAACTGAACTGGTCCCTGAAAAATTCAGATTTTTCTGAGCAGTGGAGCACCCCTTTAAGGTCATAATGGGCTTTGTCCTTAAGGGGTTGATATATTTTTTGGTTACATTTTATAGATCAGTAGAGACCACACTCAAAAAGTATCTAGGTAACTACCTCTAGATTGAAAGGGATCAAAATTGGATTTAGGTTTCAAGTTGGTGTGCATAGGAAGTGGTTCATTAGATGTAGCTATAAGACATTGGCTCTGTTCTGCTTCTGATTCCCCCTTTATATTAAAGTATCTTTTAATGGTTATTTTTCTAACAAAATTATTTAAATCAAAAAATTAGTGACCAGTAGGGCAGAAGGAGAGGCCTCTTTTAAAAACATTGGTTTCAATGTCATTGAGTACATATGACGAAAGGTTGAAGATTCTACAACTGTGTCCTTTTGTGTCTTGCTCCTTCTCTTTTTTTTTGTCCTCCCTCGTTTTGTTTTCAACCTCCCCTGCACCCACGTCTCCACATTCTTTTCTTTTTGTCCCTAATGGGGGACTGATGGCTACTATTTTGATAGGAGTTAGGGTTTGTAGAGGTGGTGGTTTCAGTACTCTGTGGGGTAGGTCTAAAAAACTGTGGCATTATGGTTGGAGATGAATAGGTTGAGTGGAGGGGCAGAGGTGATGGAAGTGTGAAGCAGGTTGATGGACGGGTTGTCTAACAGGGTTTGGGCATTGGTAGGAAGGTTTTCCAGAGGAGTGAAAAAAATATGTGTCTTAGTGGGGTTATTGTGGGGAGGAAGAGTGGTGACATATACAGTGTCAGAGTCTGAAAACTGTCCTGATGGTAAACGGTTATGTGGTCCATGTCGTGACAGATGATTAGGTTGGGTATTGATGAAATCTATAAGATCCTTGGTGGGGGGGTGGGGTTGTTGGAGGTGGATGAGGCCTGAAAGTCAGTCACGGTAGCGGGTCTGGTGGCTGGCGTAGGGTTGGGAGTAATATTGGTCTGTGTGGTATGGTTAGTAATACAATGAGCTGGGGTGGCGAATAGTTCCCAGCAAACATAGCTTGTTCGCCGCAGTGGGCTAACATATGCAATGTTTCGTCCGCCCCTATTCATCATCATTGAGTAAACTTTGACCCTGTACCTCACAGTCAGCAGACACATTCCAGCCAATCAGCAGCAGACCCTCCCTCCAAGACACTCCCACCTTACCACTGCATCCATTTTAGATTAATTCTGAAGTTGCATTCTTAGTGAGAGGAGGGACAGTGTAGCTGCTGCTGATTCAATAAGGAAATCGATAGCTAGGCTAGTGTATTCAGTGTCCACTACAGTCCTGAAAGACTCATCTGATCTCTGCTGTAAGGACAGCACCCCAAAAAGCCCTTTTTAGGGCTACAACATCCGTCTGCTTTTTTTTCCTGTGTAATCTAATTGCAGTTGCCTGCCTGCCAGCGTGTGTGTCAGGCTCACAGCGTATACTGTGCCCACTTGCCCAGTGCCACCACTCATATCTGGTGTCACAATGGCTTGCATAAAAAAAAAAAAAACGTTTTTGACTGTAATATAATAGCAGTCAGTTTCCTTCACACGTGTGAGTTTCAGGGCCTGCCAGGGCACAGTGTCACACCAGTGCAACTCATATTTGGTGTAACAGTAGTGTACATTTAGAAATAAAATACAATTTTGACTGTAATAGATTGCAGAGCAGTTAGTTGTCTGCAAGCGTGTGTGTCAGGCCTACAGCGTCTACTCTGCCAACTTCTGCCAGTGCACAGTGCCACTCATATCTGTTGTCACGGTAGCTTGCACGCATAGTACCACTAATTGGAAAAAAAATGACAGGCAAAGGCAGGCCACCCCGCAGGGGCCGTCGTGGTCGTGGTGCTGTGATTCCCTTTGGCCCTAGAATAATGTCCAGTGTTCAGAGGCCACCTACTCTGAACACAAAAAGTTATGAGGACATAGTTGACTGGCTAACACAGGACACCCAATCTTCTACAGCTTCTGTTCGGAACCTTGCTCCTCCAGCTTAGCTTCGGGCACTTCTCAAGTTACCACTCACCCGCCTGCCGCCACCACCAACACTAGCACCACAGCCGCTTCACTTAATCTGTCAGGGGAGTTATTTACACATCAGTTAGAAGAAATGAGTGATGCACAACCATTATTGCCAGAGGATGTAGATAATAGGGATATGTCTCAGTCAGACAGCATAACACACATGGACGTACGGTGTGATGATAATGATGTTGTACCCGCTGCTGCTTCCTTTGCTGAGTTGTCAGATGCAAGTGAAGCGGTTGATGATGACGATGCGTCCGTGGATGTCATGTGGGTGCCCGCTAGAAGAGAAGAACAGGGGGAAAGTTCAGATGGGGAGACAGAGAGGAGGAGGAGACGAGTTGGAAGCAGGGGGAGGTCATCGCAAGGAGCTAGTGGCACAGTCAGACAGCATGCATCGGCAACCGGGGTCAGCCAGACAGCACACCAATCAACGCATGCTGTTGCCACCACCAGAATGTTGTCATTGCAGAGCTCAGCAGTGTGGCATTTTTTTTTTTGTGTGTCTGCCTCTGACAACAGCGATGCCATTTGCAACCTGTACCAAAAGAAACTGAGTCGTGGGAAGTCCAACACCCACCTAGGTACAACTGCTTTGCGAAGGCACATGACCGAACATCACAAATGCCTATGGGATCAACACATGAGTACAAGCAGCACACAAACTCAAAGCTGCCATCCTCCTCCTGGTCTAGCATCTTCAGCCACGTCAACCACTGCTGTCCTCTTTGCCCCCTCTCAACGATCCGCCACTCTGTCTCTCGCCTTGAGCAGTTCCTGCTCATCTGCCCACAGTCAGGTGTCTGTCAAGGACATGTTTGAGCGTAAGAAGCCAATGTCACAAAGTCACCCCCTTGCCCGGCGTCTGACAGCTGGCTTGTCTGAACTCTTAGCCTGCCAGCTTTTACCATACAAGCTGGTGGAGTCTGAGGCATTCAAAAAATTTGTATCTATTGGAATACCGCAGTGGAAGGTATCCGGACGAAATTTCTTTGCACAAAAGGCAACCCCCAACCTGTACTCGATTGTGCAAAACGAAGTAATGGCATGTCTGGCACACAGTGTTGGGGCAAGGGTCCATCTGACCACTGATACCTGGTCTGAAAAGCATGGGCAGGGCAGGTATAGCACCTACACTGCGAATTGGGTAAACCTGCTGATGGCTGCCAAGCATGGAATGCATGGCTCTGCAGAGGAGTTGGTGAAACCGCCACAACATGCAGGCAGGCCTGCTGCCACCTTCTCTGCTCCTCCTACTCCATCCTCTTCCATAACCTCCTCGGCTGAGTTCTCTTCTGCTGCTGCGTCTTGTTCCACATCAATGCTCCCCCCACCCCCCCAGCTCCCCAGGTAGTATTCCACATCCCAGATACAGCAGTGTCCCGCCGTCTTGAGGTTGACTTGCCTGAAAGCAGAGAATCACACTGCATCAGCACTCCTCTCTGCCCTGAACGCACAGGTGGATCAGTGGCTGACTCCGCACCAACTGGAGATCGGCAAAGTGGTTTGTGACAAGGGAAGAAATTTGTTGGCGGCATTGAATTTGAACAAGTTGACACATGTGCCGTGCATGGCACATGTGTGTAATCTGATCGTACAACGCTTTGTGCATAAGTACCCAGGCTTACAGGACGTCCTGAAGCAGGCCAGGAAGGTGTGTGGCCATTTTAAGTGTTCCTACATGGCCATGGCTCACTTTTCAGGTATCCAGCGGAGAAACAACATGCCAGCGAGGCGCTTGATTTGCGATAGCCCGACACATTGTAATTCAATACTCCTAATGCTTGAACACCTGCTCCAACAAGAAAAAGCCATTAATGACTATTTGTATGGCCAGGGTGCTAGGACAGCCTCTGTGGAGCTGGGAATTTTTTTGCCACATTACTGGACGCTCATGCGCAATGCCTGTAGGCTCATGCGTCCTTTTGAGGAGGTGACAAACCTAATCAGTCCCACCGAAGGCACTATCAGCGACATCATACCGTTGGTTTTCTTCCTGGAGTGTTCCCTGCAAAGAGTGCTGGATTAGGCCGTAGATGAGCGTGAAGAGGAAGAGGAAGAGTTGTGGTCACCATCACCACCAGAAGCAGCCTTATCAGCATCGCTTGCTGGACCTGCATCAACACTGGAAGAGGATTGTGAGGAAGAGGAGTCAGAGGAGGAATGTGGATTTGAGGAGAGGAGGAAGACCAACCACAACAGGCATCCCAGGGTGCTCCCTGTCACCTATCTGGTACCCCCGTGGTGTTGTACGTGGCTGGGGGGAAGAACATACCTTCAGGACGAGGAACGGGACATGAGTAGCTTGGCATCCAACCTTGTGCAAATGGGGTCTTTCATGCTGTTGTGCCTGTTGAGGGACCCTCGTATAAAAAGGCTTAAGGAAAACGACCTGTACTGGGTGTCCACGCTACTAGACCCCCGGTATAAGCAGAAAGTGCCTGAAATGTTACAGAATTACCGCAAGTCGGAAAGGATGCAGCAGTTCCAAAATAAATGTAAAAGTATGCTTTACACAGCGAATAAGGGTGATGCCACAGCACAACGGGAATCTAACAGGGGAAGAGGGGAAAGTAATCCTCCTCCTCCCACAACCATGCCGGCAAGGATAGGATACTTTACAGACGTGTTGTTGATTGAGGACATGCAGAGCTTTTTAAGTCATACGCATCGCCACAGCCCTTCGCAGTCCACCCTCAGAGAACAACTCAACCGACAGGTAGCAAACTACCTCGCCTTAACTGCAGATATTGACACTCTGAGGAGCGATGAACCCCTTGACTACTGGGTGTGCAGGCTTGACCTGTGGCCTGAGTTATCCCAATTTGCGATAGAACTTCTGACCTGCCCCTTTTCAAGTGTCCTGTCAGAAAGGACCTTCAGTGCAGCAGGAGATATTGTCACTGAGAAGAGAAGTCGCCTAGGTCAGAATAGTCTAGATAACCTCACCTTTATTAAGGTGAATGAGGGATGGATCCCAAAGGGACTGACAGTGGGCGATACATTCAACTAAAAAAGGCCTGATGACATGAGCTGCCTTGGGCTAAAAATGGTCCACACGCTGCTGTATTTTATTTCTGAATGCAGGATGACTTGTGTGACTTATCCGCCACCAACTAGGGTTCAAGCCGCAATGTTTTAGGGCACTTTCTGCCTGGGAAACAAACATCAATTTTTCTTTCAGCTGCTACAGCAGCGGCTTCAACAATACCACATTTTTCAGACATGTGTACACGCCTAATTTTTCTGACCTCTGGTGCTGCATTATGGCTTCAAAAACCGAACCAAAAAAAAGGCACGTAACAGGGATTAAACTGATAGGAGTGGTGTGTTAAGTAGTACTATTCTTATCAGCATAATCCCTGTTACATCCCCTATCAGGGGACATGTATATGGCATTGATTTTAGGAACCGGGAGATGGAATAAGATGCTTGGTCGGACCTCCCACTTCAAATTTGAGGCACTGCGCGTGCAATCTAATGTGCCACCAGATAGGAATAGTACTACTTAGCACACCATTCCTATCTGGTGGCACATTAGATTGTACGCGCAGTGCCCCAAATTTAAAGTAGGAGGACCAACCAAGCATCTTTTTTCATCTCCTGGTTCCTAAAATCAATGCCATATGCACGTACCCTGATAGGGGACGTAACAGGGATTAAACTGATAAGAATGGTACTACTTAACACACCACTCCAATCTGGTGGCACATTAGATTGCACGCATAGTGCCACAAATTTGAAGTAGGAGAACCAACCAAGCATCTTTTTCCTCCCCCGGTTCCTAAAATCGATGCCATATACACGAAAGGGGACGTAACAGGGATTAAACTGATAGGAATAGTATTACTTAGCACACCTTATAATAACACAGAGAGAGGCAACGCAGAGAGAGGAGTCTGAAGAAGAGGAGTCAGAGGAGGAAGGTGGATTTGAGGAGGTGGAAGACCAAACACAGCAGGTGTCCCAGGGGCTTGTTGTCCCCTTTTGGGGACCCTTGGTGTTGTACGTGGCTGGGTGGAGGAAGAGACCTTCAATGACATCAGTGAGGACAAGGAGGACTAGCTTGGTATCCAACCTTGTGCAAATAAGGAGTTTGCAGTTGTGCAAATGGACTGTTTGCTGTTGTTTGTGGTGTGTTAAACGGGGAGTTTGGTCTGCCACTGCGAAGCGGGTGTAACCCTTACTCTACCTGATCGATACAACATCATACCTGATGCTTTAAAGCACGTTATTCCAAACAATTTAGGAATGTTAGGTGACTTATGCCCTTTATGGATTAAAAACAGACTCTGCATCAACTATGTAATGTTATATGGGAGTTTTGCCATGGATCCCCCTCCGGCACGCCACAGTCCAGGTGTTAGTCCCCTTGAAACAACTTTTCCATCACTATTGTGGCCAGAAAGAGTCCCTATGAGTTTTAAAATTCGCCTGCCTATTGAAGTCTATGGCAGTTTGCCCGGTTTGCCCGTTCGCAAACATTTTCGGAAATTTGCGTTCGCCGTTCGCGAACGGAAAATGTTATGTTCGCGACATCACTAGTGATTATGGTTGTTCCTGGAAAAACGAGGTCAGGTCGGCTTATTAGTAGGTGCAGTATTGTTATGTTTGCCTCAATTGAGTTTTTTTTTTTTTTACAGTAGTGGGGGTGGGTTTGGTGGATGGTTTAAACGTTTTGGAATTATTAGACTGATGTGGTTTGTATGAGTTTTTATTGCGTGTCTGGTTCGAGGTGTGCTCCAAGTGTGACATGTTTTGGAAATGAATTCCCACTTGGTGGTAGTGTTTAGGCTTACCAGATGGTGTTGTGCTGAGGGCACAACACCCTAAGGAGCATGTTGTAGCCTAGGGGTAAGTGGTCAGGCATTATACACAAACATGATCTGAAAGGTTCACATGGAATATGGACGCTATCCACTGGCACGTCTCCTTAAATCCTTCAAAACAAATTGGAACAAGTAACTTCAGTAAAAGTATTTGAAAATGTATTCCACAACTTTACATCGAATCCGGGGTGGATTCTTTGTCAGACAATAGCTAGAATCACAACCCACAAACACAATAAAACTTTATATAGAAACAGCAATAAATCTCTACCAAGCCACCGGGTCACATGACCTGAGGTGATCAGAACAGTAAAGGTGAGTAAACAAACATTAGTAAAAAAAAATAATACTGATAAAAATACAAATAAAATTACAATAATTAGTGTTCCAATGATTAGTGAACAGTAGGTAGTGTAATAAAATATAATTAAAATGTAATTAAATCGTACTGTCACTGTCTGAAGGAATATCACATGAATAAAATAATTGAGACTTAATTGATGCTCACAATTTAAAGTTATACAATAACAGTATGTCAATGAATTTTATGGAATGAGATCTGCAACCCCAAGTAAATATGTCTTTCATAGTGCTAGAGGTAGGAATGTCATATGACAGCTTTACCATTCTGACCTCCTCTCCTCTGGTCATGTGAGTCGGTGGTCCAGTAGAGATTTATCATTGTTTTTATATAAAGTTTTGTGATTTCTATCCATTGCCTGAAGAATCTGGCCAGGATTTGAAACAGAATTTTGCATCTTCTGCTCCTATTCATTTTGAATGATTTAAGAAGTGCCAGTGGATAGCGTCCATATTCCATGTGAACCCTACAGATTCCATTTGTGTATCGATATGTATTAATTCCTAAAATGGGTCAATTTCAGTGGGGAGTTTCTACTGTTCTGCCACTATGGAGGCTTTGTAAGTGTGACATGTCCATCGACATCTATTCCAGCCAAATCCACTCTACAAAAGTCAAATGGTGCTACTTCCCTTCAAAGCCCTGCCATGTACCCACACCGCACTTTACATTAACTTATAGGGTATTTCCATCTTCAGGAGAAATTACATTACAAATTTTGGGGATATTTTTCTTCTTTTACACCTTGTAGAAAAAAAAATTACGTTTAAGTTTAATGGGCCACTATTTTAATAGCCTGTCAAACATTAGTTGCGTCCAAATCCTCTCTTCACTCCTTGTTGCATTCTGTGAGGGGTGTAGTTTCCAAAATGTGGTCAATTGTCAGGAGTTTCCACTGTTTTGACACCATAGAGTCTTTTATACATATGACATGACACTTGAAATCAATTCTTGTCAGATCCACTTTCTAAAAGTCAAATAGCACTCCTTTCTTGTAGAGCCCTGCCAAGTGCCCACACAGAGCTTTACGTCAACATATGGGGTATTCCCTTACACAGGAGAAATTACATTACAACCTTTGGGTATTTATCTCCTTTTAAAATATGGGTTACACAAAGTGTAAAAAAAAATTATTTTTAATTTAATTGCCCACTGTTCCAAAAATCTGTCAAACACCTGTGGGATCCAAGTGCTTACTGTACTTCTTGTTATATTCCTTAAATTCTTTCAGGGAGTCCTTCCTTAAATTGTACTGGAAAAAATGCCAAAATAAAAGTGAGCCTCAAAATCTACTAGGAGCTCCTCCATGTCTGAGACCTGTATGAGTTGTGGAGATTAGCTCTGTAGAGCAAGGCAAATAATGGCAAACAGCAGTCAGCAACAATGAGCTGGAAGTAAAGCCTAAACAGGGCTTTTCCTGTTTTTATTTTTTAGCATAATAAAGCCTTTACATTCAGACACATGAGGCATCCAATAAAATAGTCTGCAGACTAAGTTAAACCTTGTTTTGAAGCCTAGTATCAAGCTGTTTTTGATGCCTGTCCTGATCTTGGGCCACGCTAAACCTAGACTGGCCAGGAAGGGAATAAAAGGCCCCATTACAAACTTACCTTTTATTCCATAAAAATTCAGGCCTCAAAACGGACTTTACCTTTTTGAGGCCTGGTTTCCATAAGGTTCCATAGCAGCTAAGGTCTGCTTTCATACTATCCTGGATTTCCTATTTTTCACTCAGCTTTCCCTGTAGGAGATATGTTATTTCTAATACTAGGTAGCTGTATATGACAGGTACCTAAAGAAAATATGACAATCCCCGACTGCAATTCCTGTTACTTTTTCACAGTGTTAAAGGAAAAACATTGCATTAAAATGGAATAGCTGAAAAGAAAATAAAGATTTTTTCTTTTGTCTTCCACTTGGACTGGACTTCCAAAAAATTTGGAAAATCGCTGCTAAACTTTTAAGCTATCTAACTTTATCATAAGTAATAGCATATTTAACAAATGATAACATAAAGTGGGCTTCACTCCCTAGCCGGCCACCAGATCAGACTCATCATATGTTTTTAATTATTTTAGCTTTACAAACAGTGTAACTATGTACCTTAATGGATTGATACCAATATGTCGCATTTCCTTGTGGCTCACATGCTTTTTCAAAGCAATTCCATGCTCTGTGTTGGGCAACATGTTGCTATGAGGTGTGGACGCATCAGTGAGCATGAAACAGTGACATTTTTATTGACAAAAAGGGATCTGAAAATGCAGGAGGGATCTGATTGGTTGTTATGAGCAACTGCACTACTCTTTCTTTATAAAGGTTTTGATAAATTCCTCCCAGTATCTGTAGAAAACACATGCAGGTGGAATATTAGAAGCAGAATCAGTTAGCATGGTTGGCTTTTATTTTATATACAGTGCTGTGAAAAAGTGTATGCCCCTTTCCTGATTTCTTAATTTGTGACTGCTGTGGACACTTGTAATCCAGCACAGAGCAGAGTTCGCTGGACTGGAGATCCTATTCTTTGGATAGGGGATAAGATGCTTGGGGGATGGAGTACCTCTTTAAATGGAAAAAATCTATCTGAACCTTCATGGCCCTAAAAAGAAAAAGTAGTTACCTCCTAAACATAACTGGTTGTGCCAACAACTGCAATCAAGTGTTTGTGATAACTGGCAATGAGTCTTTCACATCGCTGTGGAGGAATTTAAGCCCACTATTCTCTGTCGATTTTTTAAAATTCTGCCACTATGTAGGGTTTTTGAGCATTAGGGACAATTGGATTCAAGTCTGGAATTTGACTGGGCCACTCTAAAACCTTCATTTTGTTTTTTTAAGCCATTCAGATGTGGACTTGCCTGTGTGTTTTGAATCATTGTCCTGTTGCAGAACCTACGTGTGCTTAAAAATTTATTTTTAACAGAATACAATTATTAGGTCTCAATAATACAGAATACAATAATTAGGTCTTGGGTTTTCCCAGGTTGCAGTGCAGTGAGACATGACATTACTAATTAGGTGTGCAAAGGGAGCCTGTCCTGCTTCAATGGGTGGAGCGACCGCTGGGTGGGAAAGAGATAATTTTGCAACAGCTGACATCCTGGTAAGAAAAGACTGGTCTTTTGAATGGAATGTGACCTCAAATTTACAAACAAGGAACTATGGGATATGTAGTTTAAGAGACTTAACTCCAACAGGAAATAGCCAGTTCACAAAAAGACAGCCACAACATTATGGTAATCTCACAACATTTAGCCCCAAGAAAAGCACGGATGCTTCCTAAACATGTCTATCACTATCTGGCAGGTACATACTAAAATCACTGTATGGTGGATAACCCTTTAAGGTCACAAACTAATGGCTGGACATTCTCCTTCAGGATTTTTTGGTAGATTTTGGCAGATTTCATGGTTCCATCAACAGCAAGTTATCCAGGTCCTGTAGCAGCAAAGCAGCCCCAGACCATCACACTAGCACCACCATATTTCACTGTTGGTATGATGTTCCTTTTCTGAAATGATGTGCCACTTTTACACTAGACATAACAGAGCACATCTTCCGAAAAGTTACATTTTTTGTCTCTTCAGTCCAAAGAATATATTTCCAAAAGTCTTGCGGATCATTAACATGGTATTTAAAAAAGTAGTGGGTTCATTTTTGTCAGCATTGCTTTTTATTGCCAAGAAAGTACTTTTCTTATGATTGAGTCTTGAACACTGACCTTAACTGAGGCAAGTGAGGCCTGCAGTTTTTAAGATGTTGTTATGTTTTTTATGACCTCTTGGATAAGTCTTCACTGTGCTCATTGGGTAATTTTGGCAGCTGGCAACTTTCACACTGTTCCAATTTTTCTACATTTGTGGATAATGGTTCTCATTGTGGTTTTTTGGAGTGGCAAAGCTTTTGAAATCTGCATTTTGTGTTTACTTGGTTTATCTTTGATTAGAATTTAAATTTTTTTTATGATCTGAAACATTTAAGTGTGATAAATGTGCAAAAAAATAAGAAATCAGCAAATGGGGCAAATACTTTGATAGCACATTATTTGTTGAAAAGGATATATTGTGATAATATGGATACTTACACACTGTAACAGTGATCGGTACTAGCATATGCCATATTGAAATTCACGATATTTTGCGGATATATGGATGAATATTCGCCCCATATTCACGAAATTCACATATTTGATATATACGCGGTTATTATCTACCTATCTATCTATATTATCTATCTATCTATCCATCCATCTATCCATCTATCTAAAAAGAAGACTGCAGCAGCACACTTGGTCAAAAAATGGAGGCTCTTAGCGCACTTTTTGATCAAAACGTGTCCCCCAATCCACCACGCAGAGTTGGACTCATTTCGGATGGGACCCTAACACACATTATGAGCCTAACACTCATTTCACTCACCTCTGCTGGGCAAATAGCATCTCCCCTCCCCTTTTTCACAGGAGGTATTTTAAATTGATAATGGATCCAGCATGTCACCCAGTCAGAGGCTATATGCCCAGCAGAGGTGAGTGAAACGAGTGTTAGTCTCATAATGTGTGTTAGGGTCCCATCCGAAATGAGGCCACCTCCGCGTGGTGGATGGGGACACAAGTTTTGATCAAAAAATGCGCTAAGAGCCTCCATTTTTGACCAACTGTGCTGCTGCAATCTTCTTTTGGTGTATATTCTGTATTTGCCACAGCAGCGTGCACCCATGTATTAGGTAGTTGTGCTGGCTATTTTTCTTTTTCTTTTTGTTCATCTATCTATCTATCTATTTATCTCCTAACATTCTTTAGTGACGATATACACGAATATGAGAATATTTGCATATTCGCATATTCTCATATTTGCAAAAATTCACTCTCCAGTCTAATACAGAAAATTGTATAGGAGCCTTCTTTAGACATCAAACTGGAAGCAGGGAGGGATGAGATCACTGTGATGTGTTCTGTGGGGAAAAAAAATTGTGAATATTCGTAATTGCGAATATATAGTGCTATATTCACCATATTCTCGAATATGCAAAATTTGCAATAAAAATTCGAATTGCGAATATTCGCGCTCAACACTAATCAGTATTAGTTGGCGTAATTAATTGTGTGATGTAATTTCCCCTTTTATGTACGACATAGGGCACTAATATTGTTTACTCAAAAAATGGGCAGGTTTTAAAAAAAAGTAAAAAAAAAACCTACAGTAAATATTGCTTATTATTTTTTTTTTTTTTTTTTTTTTTTTTACAAAAAGGCTGCATTTGTACTCAGCATCAGGCCATTTAGCTTAGTTGTAACTGGTCATTGGACACAGAGATTGTAAGGATACATTGCAGCATTGTAAGTAAAAAATTGTGATTGTGTTATTACAAATGCTAATTACTAGATTTTTGTTGGAATTTTTTCTATGTAAGTTGCTTGTGAATGTGATCTACTTGTAACATATCAGCATTTTATATTTTTCATTTCTAATAGGTGTTGCTAATCCTAAAGCACGCCCTAAAATAGTTTTGCCCCTTCTATGCAACAGCACGTCACAGTATTATTTTTGGGATCTGCATAACACAATGTATTATTTTTTCAAACAAAACCCTGGAACAAATAACACATACAAAAACCTGCACTTGAGATATTGCAGCTTACCTACATTGACACATACTGTGACTAAATATAACCACTAGTCACTGGATGCACTGAATCACCACTAGAGAATGACTCTGAACATATGACAATGATGAATAAAAATGTTTTATGTATTACTCTTTAGCAAGGTGTAGAAAACAGTCACAGCAGTTCTATGCATCCCCATATGTAAAGGAAACATAGTCTAGTACCCTGTAGTAGCTATGTACGCTCTGTCGATTAGGGGTTTGCATTACATTTTAATAGAAATATCTTGTAATTTTCCCCTGATGTTCTCCGAATTAAACTAGTTAGTGCGTAAAAAAAAAGAAGAATAACAAATGCCACAAAGCAGGAAGCAAACTGAGTGTCTGAAGGTTAATGATTGCTCATGAAAGCTACAGAAATAAATTATCTGCCTAGGGACACTGTCACGTGACCAGCACAAAGCTGCAGCAGCCAAAAATGTTTATGTAGAGAAAATAACATTGTCACCGTCACCGGCCCTTCCCCCACTGCTAAATTTGAGTCCTCAGCCAAACAGCTGCTCCTGACTGCTAACATTAAACTCATTTGTGCTGCAACATTGCAGCTGCTTAATTTTTGTCTGAACTTTATCACCGATAAGTGTTACAATAAAGAGTAATATGACAGGATCTCTAAAGAAATATCAATCATTCGCCAAGCAGTTCTTGTAAATACAGGGAGATAACAGAAAATAAAACAATCTTTTCAGAGGCTGGAGGAAATGCAGAGCTTCAGAAGCTTGCGGTTTTTTTGTTTCCTGTGAAGAGGCTTTTTGTTTTTGACACAAATCTAAATCATTTCCAAAACATACTGTAGATTGAAATACAGCAGCGAGCACTACCCAGCATGAGGCCAAGAAGAAGAGAAGCTGATAAACAGTTTGGAGATCGGTGTGGCGCTTAATTTAAACAAATTGTTGTTGTTTTTTCAGCACATTATGTTTCTGGAGATCAATTAGGAAAACATTCTTTAAATAATGTATTCTGAAATGGGGGGGGGGGGGGGGGGCTATATGTTAGATTTAGCCTGTGCTCATGCATGTGATCATGTATTCCTTCCCACCATGGGCCTTCTTTATCAACAAAAAAAAACATCTAAAGTAAAAACAGCCTTGTTGCCGACAGCAAATAATAGAAAGTGAATTTTATGCCACTATATTTCTCTGGGAAACTAAAGATATGTTCCCACATTTAGGGTTTTAATTGTAAGTACTGAATACAAAGCCAGGAACAGATAATAACTGGAGGACATGTATAAGGGAAAGAGTAACACCCATGAGGAAGTGCCATAGCAATGAAACGGGTGGGGTTTTGCTGGAACGCATGCAGCTCTATTGTATTTTTATGGCCGCGCCTCTAAACCTCCAATAGGTATTTTCCATGTTCAGCACTTATATGTTCAGCACTTACATACATCAACAATTTAATGTAGGAGATTCTGTTAGGCTGGGTTCACATATGTCCGTCATCCAGCGTTCCCCTGTCAGGTGCCCTCCAACCATCCAGTGTCAAAATTGAGATGCTGGATGATTGTGAACTGTCCCATTCAAGCGAATGAGATCAGTTCTAGCATCAGTTTCCCTCCGATGCATGTCACAGGGAAACTATGCCGGATGCCCGATATATGTGAACTCAGCCTTACACAATTTTCCTTCACTTTGTCATTTTATATTTGAGCAATTGATCCATATGTATAGCATTGTGCACTTAATTTATACATGGTAATAATCACGACCGTATTGTTTGTAAGTATTGCATATGTATTGCATTTGTTGCAGACGGTGATGGTCATTAGTCCCCCTCATGTTGTAGTGCTGCTCTTTAGAACTTTTTCAATGTGGTGTCTATACGTGTTGTTGCTTTAACCCCTTAAAGGGGTATTCCGGGCAAAACTTTTTTTTATATATATCAACTGGCTCCGGAAAGTTAAACAGATTTGTAAATTACTTCTATTAAAAAATCTTAATCCTTCCAATAGTTATTAGCTTCTGAAGTTTTCTGTCTAACTGCTCAATGATGATGTCACGTCCCGGGAGCTGTGCATGATGGGAGAATATCCCCATAGAAACTGCACAGCTCCCGGGACGTGAGTCATCAGAGAGCAGTTAGACAGAAAACAACAACTCAACTTCAGAAGCTAATCACTATTGGAAGGATTAAGATTTTTTAATAGAAGTAATTTACAAATCTGTTTAACTTTCTGGATACAGTTGATATATAAAAAAAAAGTTTTGGCCTGGAATACCCCTTTAAGGACCAAGGACATACCGGTATATCCTGGGTCCTTTCCCTTTCTATAACGCGGGGCCACAGCGTCATAGCGGGTCAGGCTCGGCCTCTAAGAACAGCCAAGAGCCGTGGCTAATAGCGCGCGGCACTGATCACGGTGCCGTGAACTATTAACCCTTTAGACGTGGAGTTCAAAGTTGAACGCCACGTCTAAAGTGAAAGTAAGCCAATGCTGGTTAGCTCAGGGAGCTGTTCAGGTTCACCGCGGTGAAATCGCGGCATCCCAAACAGTTGTAGGACAACAGGAGGGTCCTCTTACCTGCCTCCTGTTGTCCAATCGGTGAATGACTGCTCAATGCCTGAATCCAGGCATGAGCAGTCAAGCAGCAGAATCATTGATCAAAGGTTTCCTATGAGAAACCATTGATCAATGTAAAAGATCAGTGTGTGCAGTGTTATAGCTCCCTATGGGAGCTATAACATTGCAAGAAAAAAAAAAGTGAAAAAAAGATCATTTAACCCCTTCCCTAATAAAAGTTTGAATCACCCTCCTTTTCCAATTGAAAAAACAGTGTAAATAAAAATAAAAATAAACATATGTGGTATCAATGCATGCAGAAATGTCTGAATTATAAAACTGCATGGTAAATGGCATACGCGCAAAAAAATTCCAAAGTCCAAAATAGTGTATTTTTTGTCACTTTTTATATCATGAAAAAATGAATAAAAGTGATCAAAAAGTCTGATCCATACAAATATGGTACTGATAAAAACTTCAGATCACGTCACAAAAAATGAGCCCTCATACCGCCCCGTATGCGGAAAAATAAAAAAGTTATAGGGGTCAGAAGGTGACAATTTTAAATGTATACGTTTTCCTGCATGTAGTTATGATTTTTTCCAGAAGTATGACAAAATCAAATTTGCATAAGTAGGGTATCATTTTAATCTTATGGATCTATAGAATAAATATAAGGTGTCAAAAATGTACTGTGTAGAAACGGAGGCCCCCAAAAGTTACAAAATGGTGTTTTTTCTTCAACTTTGTCGCACAATGATTTTTTTTTTTCGTTTCGTCGTAGATTTTTGGGTAAAATTACTAATGTAAGTACAAAGATTTTTAGGTGCAAAATTGATGGAGTTATGATTTTTTTAAAGCTAAGGAAAAAAATCAAAGTGCAAAAACGGAAAAATCCCTGGTCCTTAAGGGGTTAATAAATAAATCTGTTTTGATCTATTCTTTTAGGGGCAGATTTATTAAAGCTTCTTAAGAGTAACAATGAAGCAGTTGCCCACAGCAACGATTCAGATTCCAGCTTTCATTTTTAAAATTGAACAGTGGAATCAGTTTGGATGCTATAGACAACTGTTCCATTGTTCCACTGTATGAATTTTGATAAACATTCCCACTTTAAATCCGATTCTGGCTTTGTATTCAATAACTGCAATTAAAAACCTTAGTAGTGAACATACTCTAATGGTGAACCGTGCTTGGTTGCTTTGAATTAAAACGGTCAGGCCAAAAGTATGTAGAAAACCTATATATTTGCCTGTGTCTGCCATTAAAATAAAATGTATACCACTCTATATGCTTTTCGTGTTTACAGTAGGATTGAAAAGTTCACTAGATGGGCTACTAAATCCTAAAGTATTCCAATTAAACACGTCAATAGTATATGCATTTAAGGCTAAAACCACACTAACAGATATGTTGACATATTTCACCAACATATACAGCGACAAAACACCAGAAAAGTAATGTCAGTTAATGCATTCAAACTTGGAGTAGTTTTGGATGTCCTGTTTTATGAACAAATTCAGGAAAGAAAACAGCTGGTTGTCATTTTTGGCAAAATGAGGGGCTATGGTAGAAAAAAAAACACATGTATCACTAGACTACTACAACTGAAGCCTGTTGTGAAATCAGAAAGCACTTCTGAGGTCAAAACTAAAAGAACAACCCCTCAAGCAAAAATGTACTTAAGGCAAAACGTTTGGCAAATACTCGATTTTCAGAGCTTTACAAAGTATATTGTGTGCATGGTAAGACCAGGTGATGAAAGAATTTGTTATTGTTGTCTTTTCTCAACCATTAGGCTATGTTTACACAGCAAATTTTCCCTCCCGAGTTGTGAAGAAGAATTCCGCAGGAAATTTTGCCAAAATTTACTGTACGTTGATTTTAATGGAATTCTGCAGTGTCATTTAGACAGCAGAAATTAAGTGTTAAACATTTCGCTTTCCGCATTCCGCAAAAATATAAGACCAGTCTAACATTTTGCAAAATTCTGCAATGGAATCCAATTGAAGTCAATGGGGCTTGAATGTTCGAAGAACACAGAAATCCTGCCGCAATTCTGTACAGCAAGCTTTGCTGAACAGAATTTGAGTAGAATTGCGTAAGTTCTGCAGTGTTAATTTTTTGGCTTTAAAAAGTTGCAAGTTTTTGAGCAAACCCCCTACCTGTGGTTACTCTAAAAAAGCTGCAAAGTTCAACAGCTATGGTGGGAGAATCTGTCCACAGGATGACTATTAGTCATATACTCTGCAAATCTGGCCTTTATGGAAGAGTGGCAAGAGGGAAGCCACAAAAATATCCCATTTGAAGTTAGCCACAAGCCATGTGGGAGACATTTCAAACTTTTTGGCCTTTGCAAAAGGCTATGCAGGGCAGAAATACAACACTGTCTATCACCTTGAGCACTCCATCCCCAAAGTGAAGCATGGTGGTGGTAGCATTATGCTTTGGGGATGCTCCTCTTCATCAGGTACAAGCAAACCGGTCAGAATTGATGAAAAGATGATGCCAAATACAGGAAAATCCTTGAAGAAAATCTAATTTAGTCTGTAGATAGATGATAAACATCTCATCACAGGGAACTCACAGCTCAGGCCCCATTATTCACTAATGTAGATCATCCAAGCCCCTCATTCAGCGCTAGGACCGCTCGGAAATGTGCCATCTCATAGACAGCAATACATTTCCGTGCGGACTCTGCAGAAAGAATAGACATGTCTATTCTTTCTGCGGACTCCAGAATCAGAAATTCCACTGTGAGCACAGTACAGCAGAATCCCATTGAAATAAATGGGACTCTGCAGAGAGCACCGTGGACAGACAGAAAATACATTTTAAAATAAAAGAACTTCCTCTGTATTATACAGCAGCTGACAAGTACTGAAAGGATTACCATTTTTAAATAGAAGTTATTTACAAATCTGTCTAACTTTCTGGCACCAGTTGATTTCCACAGGAGTACCCCTTTAAAGTGTACCTGTCATTAACAATAACTGTCTTTGTAATGAAAAAATATTATTATATGTATATTTGTAATATACATTGGTTAAACATTGTGTATATTTTTGTCCCTACAGCTATTGCATGTGTGTTTCTTTGAAGAGATCAAATACAGGGAGTGTGAATAGACAAGTACGGCTCTGCGTGCAGAGGACAAGCAGGGCTCTGTACACTGGGGCTCTTTGACATGTTCCCGGCTCAAACAGCAGGATGATCTGTTATTGAAAGAAAAGTGAAGACCGGCAAGGAAGCGCCTAGTGCATTACCATGGGAGACAAAGTAAAAAATGTATGCGTGAGGGTGCAGATAGCCCCTAGGTAGTGGGTGCTCACCTGGAGCAAGCAAGAAACTCGCATATCAACCCTCACAATAGGGTTACAATGATGGAAACAGCTGCTGATCCCAGGGTACAGGAAACAGCTGGTGGGTCCTGGATGAGATCAAGTGGAGGTGAGGTTTTTTGTGGGTATGTTTGAAGAATTACACATCTATACTCACCATCTACTTACCAACTGTCTGTACTACCGCAGATATATAGATGACATCTTTTTCATCTGGCAAGGGGACAGGACGTCTCTTGTTGTCATGTTGACACATCTTAATCACAACACCTGGTCACTTCCATTCACCCAAACCATCTTCAGTGACAATGCCAAGTTCTTATGCCATAGTCTCACACAACAATGGCAGCTCCCATTCGACCAAAACTTACTACAAGCAAGTTGATAGCAACAGCTATGTCGGCTTTGACATCGGGCACTACAGGAAATGGCTATACAACATCCCCTACGGCCAGTTGAAAAGGATCAGGAGAAACTGCGCTAGTGAAGGGGACTTCATAGCCCAAAGTAAGATGTTGAAAGCAAGATTCAAAGCAAAGGGCTATCCCCGTACCCTAGTTCAGTCTTCCTTTTACAGGGCACATGCCCTAACACAAAATGACTTCCTGCTGCTTAAACCTACTACTGAGAGTAACACCTCAGACAGATTCCTTAATTTCATCACTACTTACTTCGCCATTAGGAAAATTATGCTCACACACCAGCTGATCCTTCTAAAAGACCAATATCTGGGTCCAGTTCTTCCTACCAGACCTTCACTAACCTTTAGAATGGGTCGCACCAAACATAACATAGTAGCACCCAGCAAGCTCAAATTCAAGACCACACAAGCTACCTCCTCTAACTTTCTTGCTATCACCGGTCCCCAGATGAAAATGTTGTGGTTCTCAATATGTGGTTTACCTCCTGCAATGTCCTTGTGGGCTCCAATATGTGGGGAGGACCATACAGGGTTTTGGGGATCGCATTAATAAACATCGTAGCAACACCACCAATGGTTCATTCTGACCCATATGTTTTCAGACATAATCATCCACGCCTGCACGTCAGTGCTATACCTTTAATATTTTATATTTTTCATTTAACCATGCTATCCATCATTATTATACATTACCTATATGTTCTTTTTCCTTGTCCCCTTATACTTTCAGTGTTAATCATACTGTATATTACATACACTCATCCTTATTCACCAGCTTCCTATGTGGTTATTACATCCTTCTCTATTAGCCTCCTATATGGCTATTACATTTCTTTTATGTAGCCATCTCTCTTCACAGAGTCTTTTAGCACAATTGTACTCATGTATTTGTTATATGTTTATTATTCTTTTTTGGAATGTATACATTATGTACGGCTCCCCCCTGTACTCTTTTACCCGCTGCCTGTAGCCGCCATATCCATACTGCCCCTATATTCTCTGCACGTTTTTTCTCCTTGCTTTGCCTTCTGGTTCCTGCAGATCTATACAGATAGGGCAATGTGAGAGCGATGCGATTCATCACATTGCTGCGCTCTCACTGCAGTGCACATCTATTCTCAGCGCTTGATGCCCTCCATAGCAACACGTCTCCACTTCAGGACAAGCCCACTCCTTACCTAGCGATGCGTCTTAGAAACTATACCTCCTCTACTTATGAACATGCTCGCAGCAGTCCTGGGACCCAATCATGACGTTATCATGCATTATCATGTTTATACATTATTTCCACTTTTTTTTGTTCCTCATTTGCTTTGTGTTATTATATGCATTTATGCCTTTTTTTTTTGCATTTTTAAGTATTTCTGCAATTTTCTGTATTACATTCTGCCCCCCCCCCCCCTGTTATTTTGGGTGCCTTTATCCACTGTATATATACTGTCTGTTTGTGTGCCATATTTGTATAATTGATCTGAAGAAGGGGGCGCTGTCCTCTGAAACGCGTTATCCTGTTGTTTTCTGCTTTGACCTCAATAAATTGGTCCAGTTTATGCTCACAAGACTTCTCTGGTCTGATTGCCTTCCTGCATGTTGGAAACCAGCAGCGCCGACTACTAAGGGTATTTTCTTCCTCACCTTCACACAGCAGGATGGTTGACAATTCGGTAGTCTGCAAAGAGCCCTGCTTGTCCTACTCTCACTTCCTGTATTTAGTCTCCTCACAGAGACACACAGGCAACAGCTACATGGACATCCCCTTTTCCACCCAAAAATATACACATTTTTTAACCAATGGATATTACAAATATACACATAATGATATTATCTACATTATATAAAAAGTTTTTGTTAACAACAGGTACACTTCAATGAAAACCAAATCTAGAGCACTCTGAGATTCACGATTCAACAAGACAATGGCCCCACATCCAAGAAAACACAGAAGTAGCTTAGAGACAACTCTGTGACAGTCCCATCCAACCTGACTGAAGCTTGAGATGATCTGCAGAAATTCCACAAATAGAGGTGTGTAAGCCTTGTGGCATCATACCCAAGAAAACTGTAGGCTGTAATCACTGCCAAAGGTACCTTAACTAATCACAAATAAAAGGGTCTGAATACTTATGTCATTGTAATATTTAGGTTTTTCCTTTTCAATCAATTAACAAAGATTTTTAACTTCTTTTAGTCAAGCAGCTTCTTTGTTTACACAGCCATGTTGCCTCACATCCGCTGCTATGTAAGAACTCTATTTAGAGAAACTGTGTGGCATCTCTGATAGTTATGACCCACACAGCAATATTCTCAGGTGCATTGGCAGTTGCCTCTGCAGCTCCCAGCTTCACTCTTCATCTCTCACAGCCCCAACCTTGTTCTGCTTGCCGTTGTTTTATGCTACTATGGCAGGTGTTCTTTTAGGCCACTGACTCTCAGGCATCCTCAGTGCAGCCCAAACAAACTTCCCTTGACTCACATAAGCATTGCACACCATTTAGGTGTGCACACCATTTAGGTAACATTTCCTCTTTAATTTTAAGTATAGGGACCCACCAAAACAAAGATCCACCTGTCATTAGAAATAAAAATGTGTATGTTATAAATTAGCCTATTTAAATTATATTTCTAATATACTTCTTAATAGAATTTAGTAACTTGTGTTAAATTAACCCCTATAAGTTTGGCCACCAGGGGTCCTCCTTCTGTTCCTGCCTGCAGTCCTGTTTGCAGATTGCCTCCTGCATCAGCCTGGCAGAGACAAAAGACAGGAAATGCAGGTGGCTCCTCAGCTCAGCACAGTGTATAGAGCTAAACATTTCAGCTTCCTTTCCCTTTGGATTAAGTTAGACTGTAGAGTCATGATGCCTTCAGTTCATAGTGCTGACTATTTTGCTAAATATTGTGCTGAATATTTCTGACCCCTTTGCAAGCTGCTAGGCATAGCTGACACACTGTAGAGTTCAGTGCTGGGAGCAGAGGGGGGTGGCCTCAGCCAATCACTGCCCATCTCACACTGAACTACTCTTGGCTGTGTGTAGCAGAGTGAGAAAGAAAAGTCCCCTGTCAGGGCTTCAGATGATGTCATGCCTGCTGGGGAACACCCCTTCCTAGTCAATGGAGCTGCCTGAGATTCAGCAGAAGATACAAAACAATATCACATTGTAGAAAACTAAAAGATAATAAAAAGAAAAGAAGTGGTTGATTTATCACGATGGGGTAGTGAACTGGGAGGATTAAAAAAATTATTAAGCTCATGATAGATACTCTTTAAAAAAAAACATTAGGTTTACCACAAGTTACCTATGCAAGCCCTGACTGACATCCGAAGAGTAGTATGGAGCAAGAGGCTGGATTTGCACAAGTACCACAGACAAAAATATGAAGGCAATGTAAAGTGCACAATTTGCACACAAAGCACAATATGATCAAACATTATAATTCACATTTTTCCTTATTAATTGTTCATTTATTGTTACTTTATATATTAATTAGTTATTTTAGAGCACCATTAGTTCTACAGCAAATCAAGTTACTACAGTTATTTCCATGATAAAACCCATTATTTAAATTATTCAATTTTACTCTCCTTACAAGTTTTTATTGCAATGGCAGGTCACTAATTCCCAAGCCCGCCATTCTACAAATAATAATATGACATTTCAAAGATAAAAGACTTTACGGACACAAATGCAAAGAAGTGTACAATCCTTTAAATATAATGTTATTGTGCAGCACGGTTGACACAGGAGTAAGTAATCTGAGACATTTCAGTTTGCTGTTTCCTGTTCAGAAAGGAGGGGGCACACGTGGTTAAAATAATATGTTGTTTGTGAAATCTAAATGCCATTGTCATCACGTGGACCTCATGTTTGTTTTTTATTTTCTTGTCCAACTCACCCTATGCCTATTTTGCTGAAGCAAATACTGACCTGAACTTGTGGTAATTCTTGCCAAATATGCAGACTCTGTTTTTGCTACATTTTGGAATTTGACTTAGAACATGTGTCAAGCATTTGCTTTTACTCAGCAAGCCAGAATGCCCAATCCAAGCACATTTTTTTGTTTGGTATGCAAAGAAACTGTTCCTCTTACAGTTTTAATTAGTTTTAACTGCTTTGAAAACTCATAGTTAATGTGAGGATGAAAATGTCATGTCAAGCCATGTGTGGGTGTATTACGAAGGTTATACTCTCTATAGTGTTATACGCACTGCATCATTATTCAGCTCCCACATTTACATTTGCTCAGAAGTGAGGTCATGCTCGTGTTGTTCCTGTTCTGTGGCTACTTCACGTTACAAAGCTTACGTTGTCTTTCAAGATTGTGTGAATTCTTTTAGCCAGTATGAATATACAAAAGAGAACAGGGTGCGCGCCCCTGGATGCAACCTGATGGATGAGATAGTGAAGAGCCCAATCAAAACGCACTCACCTATGCCAGTTGTGCGAATGGAGGCACAACACTCAATGCACTTGATCAGGAATCCTGTAATTGCGGCTGCTGCGGCTCCCAGCGTCCAGACGCAAATATAGATAAAAGGAGATCCAAGAAAGGGAGATGAATCGCGCTGCCACAAGAAGTATATATGGGTGAATTTATTGCACACAAAGGATCCACGCAACGCCTTTCAAAGCCATTCCGGCCTTTTCGTCAGGCGTCATGACGCCTGACGAAAAAGCCGGAATGGCTTTCAAACGCTCTGTGCGCAATAAATTTAGCCATATATACTTCTTGTGGCAGCGCAATTCATCTCTCTTTCTTGGATCTCCTTTTATCTATTTTAGCCAGTATGAGGCTCACAATAAAGAGGTACTCCGCTGCTCAGCGTTTGGAACAAACTGTTCCGAACGCTGGAGCTGATGCCGGGAGCTTGTGACGTCATAGCCCTGTTCCCTCATGATGTCACACCCCGCCCCCCCAATGCAAGTCTATGGTAGGGGGTGTGACGGCTGTGTGGTGCACTTGAGGAAAGTGACACTATCAAAGAAAAGTGTTTGGTTTAGGCAAAACCCACACAAAAATGTTAAGACATTGGCAGAATTAGAAAGACATGGCTGCTTTTCTCCAAAAACTGCTCCATACCTATCCATGAATTGTGTCTGCTTTTAAGTTTTCTTCAGACACAAATTTTATTTTCAGGTCAAAAATGCCACCAAAACCTGCCCCCTCTTTTTTCTTTTTCATGCAATTTTCGTTTTTTTTTAATTTTTTATCAAAATACAAGGTGATTCATAAAAAGATGGTGAAAAACTAAAGGCCAGTAGTTAAATTAACATCACTGGTAAATAAGTGGTCAGTGTATGAAAATCAAAGCAAAACCCATATTAACCAATCGCAGCACAGCTATCAATTTCACCTCAGTGGGAAGGTCAATGACTAAAACGTTAGAATGTGTAGCCCCTCTGTCTGTTTGATTTGCTGCTTTGCCCTCCCTTCATGTCCCTAATTTAAATACCCCCCTCCTCTAGGATTCTCTCCATGAGCACAGTGGACTCCTTTTAATTCAGGTGCAAATTATCTACAGAATACAGTTTTTACTCCAATGAAAAGTCAGGTACATTTACGTCCTATAAATAACCACGAGCGATGCTCGGGTCATGCTTGGCAGGTCCCAACAGCCAGGGATCCGCCGGTAATGGCGGACATCTGCGATAGCGCGGATGTCCGCCATTAACCCCTCAGATGCCGTGATCAATACAGATCATGGCATCTGCACCATTGCGGTCACTAAAATGGATGATCAGATCAAATAAATGAGCCCTTATACCGCCGCTTATACAGAAAAATGAAAAAGTTATAGGTCTTCAAAATAGGGGGATTTTAAACATACCAATTTGGTTAAAAAAGTTAGGAATTTTTTTAAGCGCAACAGTAATAGAAAAGTATGTTATCATGAGAATCATTTTAATCGTATTGACCCAAAGAATAAAGAACACATGTCATTTTTACCGTAAATTGTATGGCGTGAAAATGAAACCTTCCAAAATTTGCAAAATTGTACAAATAGTATTTCTTTGGTTGCACCATACATTTTATGGTAAACTAAGTGATGGCATTACAACGGACAACTGGTCGCGCAAAAAACAAGCCCTCATACTAGTCTGTGAATGAAAATATAAAAGAGTTATGATTTTTTGAAGGCGAGGAGGAAAAAATGAAAACGTAAAAATAAAATGAGTCCTTAAGGGGTTAAAATCCAAACTCCGTCCCCTTATACCAAGACTTAAAGGGGTACTCCGGTGATTATAATTTTTTTTTTTAAATCAACTGATGCAGGAAAATTAAACAGAACGCCCCCAGACTAAGCGAATAGCGTAAACGCGTTCGGGGTAGATGAGATGTTCCTCCATAGGGTGCATGACTGGTACTGTTGATTATATTTGCTTTGTTTTCATTTTCGGTCTCCCCTATTCCATTATTCATTCTGATTGCATCATCTGATATACTATTGCCTCCATCCATTTACATTTTTACTAACTGTCTTTAGTTAGCTATTTCATTGCATGTTGGAGGATACTATTGCATTTTCAGATGGAATTATAATTGTCTATCTATTTGTATTTATTCCTAAGTTGAATATTTGGAACAGTCTCACTCTGCTTTTCAGTGTGTGTTTTTCTGACCACCATATCATGCCTCTCGTGATTTTAATGTGTATGTAATTTTAAACCTACTGTGAAATAAAGATTATAATTTTTTTGCTAAAATTCACCTAGATTGCCTCCTTTTCTGTGAGAAAAGGTAAACAGATTTGTAAAGTACTTCTATTAAAAAATCTTAATCATTCCAGTATTTATTAGTGGTTGTATATTACAGAGGAAATTATTTTCTTTTTGGATTTATTTTCTGTGACGACCACAGTGCTCTCTGCTGACACCTCTGTCCATGTCAGGAACTGTCCAGAGGAGGAGAAAATCCCTACAGCAAACATATGCTTCTTTGGATGGTTCCTAAAATGGACAGAGGTGTCAACAGAGAGCAATGTGGTTCTGACAGAAAAGAAATCTCAAAAGAAAAGAATTTCCTCTGTAGTATACCACCGCTAATAAGTGCTGGAAGGATTAAAATTTTTTAATAGAAGTAATTTACAAATCTGTTTAACTTTCTGGCACCAGTTAAAAAAAATTTTATGTTTTCCACCGGAGTACCACTTTAAACCATGCATTTAACTCCCTAAGCTCCTGCTCTCTTTTTTGTAATGCACATTGCACAGGTAGTATTTCAGAGAATATAACCTTAGATGTCCTTCCCTTCAGCTTGGCACCCAGTTCTCTAAAATTATTCACCTTCACCTACCATGTATTCTGTCGTTAATTCGCACATAAACCACAACATCTGGATAATTCTTAACTCTTCCCTCCAAGTAATTTGTGCACAGATTCCAGCAAAATTGGAGGAAAAAGCTCCAAAGCCAAAATTCGATGTAGGTAATACCTATCATATCATATTTCCCTATTGACTTCCATCTAACATCTGGCCATATTGTATTTGAATAAAATGAAAAGCCATGCAGCGAGTTCAAATACCACAAACAAACAATGGAATGGTGTGGCAGTGTTTTAAAAAGAAAGCAGGCCTGAGGGTTTTTATTTATTTATTTTTTTTTTTTTTTTGTTGCATTTTTCCCATTGGTCTCTCTTTAGGGCATGAAAGATTCCAGAAAAATGCATGTTACAAATGTAAATAAAAAAAGGAGAACTATGTGTAGAAGACAAATATTTAGCTATATTGATATCATAGACACAATGACATGATAAAAATCATGTTTAAACCCCAGATGACCCGTGACGTATGATGTACCATGATGTACATTAACGGAGCTGCGCTTGCTGCATGCTGAGGAGTTCCTGAGGCTATCAGCAGCCAGGACCTCATCACTAAAGGCAGATATCAGTGATCATACTGATGTCTGTCATTAACCCTATAGAGGCAGCGATCAATGGCATCTACAGGAAAAATGTAGATGCTGTTAGAAATGTGCCAGTGGGCTCATCAGACCCCCCACAATGCAATCAGGGGGTCTGATGAGCATGCATGGCCACCGAAGGTCTCTTACCCTCCTCTGGCATGTAAGATGGCCAATATTCCTGTGCAGCTTGAGGGCCAGGTTGTACAAGAAGATTGTCGATAGTACTGATCAGTACTATGATATTACATTAGATTGCTTTTAATAGTCCTCTAAGGAGACTTAAAAAGTGTAAAACATAAAAATAATGTAAAACAAACAAACAAACAACAACAGACCTGCTATTGTGGAAATGAGCAAACTATTAAAAGTATATGGTTTCTGATCCCATACGGTGAACGACATAGACATAAAAAAAAATACCAAATGCCAAAAATGCAGATTTTTGATCACTTCTAGAGATGAGCGAACTTACAGTGATTTGATTTGTCACGAACTTCTCAGCTTGGCAGTTGCAGACTTTAGCCTGCATAAATGAGTTCAGCTTTCAGGTGCTCCGGAGGGCTGGAAAAGGTGGATACAGTTCTAGGAGAGAGTCTCCTAGGACTGTATCAACCTTTTCCAGCCCACCGAATCACCTGAAAGCTGAGCTAATTTTTGCAGGCTAAAGTCAGCAACTGCCGAGCCGAGAAGTTTGTGATGAATCGAATTACTGTAAGTTTGTTCATCTCTAATCCTTTCGTATGTCAGAAAAAAATTATTAAAAAGTGATTAAAAAGTTCCATCAAAACAAAAATGGTACAGATGAAAACTACTGTACAGATCACGGTACAAAAATTGAGCCTTCATACAGCCCCTCATACAGAAAAATTCAAAAGTTATAGAGGTATTTACCTACCTTAGCATTTTTTTTACTCTTCTTTGCCCTTTTTCTGCATTTTGGGCTCAGTGAGGTTTTTCAAAATCGCAGCATGTTAAGACTATGGCGTTTTTTTCACTCAAATCTTGGTGTTTTTCTCCCATTTAAGTATTTACGAAAGGAAGAGAGGCCATTAAAAACACAATGTGGGTTTTGCATTGGCAGTTTTTTCTTCTTTTTTTTATTTCCATTTTTTCATCCTTTTCTTTTTTTTTGTTTTGTTACTTAAATTAATAAAAGGGATGGACACACAAACAGGAAAAACCGCCAAAGGAAAAAAAAGCACACATCGGGGTTCACTCAACATAAAATGCATTCATAATCTGTAAACCTATCCACATTTTGAGGGAATGTCGGCACGCAAAATGCAATATGCACTAATCATTGGATTACCTATGCCAGACGAAGGAAACCGTTGTCACGATTCGGCTGGCTGGAGGTGGATCCTCTGTGCCAGAGAGGGATTGGCATGGACCGTGTCGGTGGACTGGTTCTAAGTTGCTACTGGTATTCACCAGAGCCCGCCACAAAGCGGGATGGTCTTGCAGCGACGGTAGCAACCAGGTCGTATCCACTGGCAACGGCTCAACCTCTCTGACTGCTGAGATAAGCGCGGTAAAAGGGAGTAGACAAAAGCAAGGTTGGACGTAGCAGAAGGTCAGGGCAGGCAGCAAGGATCGTAGTCAGGGGCAACGGCAGGAGGTCTGGAACACAGGATAGGAACACACAAGGAAACACTTTCACTGGCACAATGGCAACAAGATCCGGAGAGGGAGTGCAGGGGAAGTGAGGTATAAGTAGGGAAGTGCACAGGTGAAAGTACTGATTAAAACCTCATGCGCCAATCAGTGGTGCACCGGCCCTTTAAATCGCAAGGACCCTAAGGAGCGGGGCCGCGCGCGCCGTGACAGCACAGGCGGGGAACGGGTCTGGTAAGCGAGTCGGGATGCGCATCGCGAGCGGGCGCGTCCCGCTTCGCGAATCGCATCCCGGCTAGGAGCATTATCGCAGCGCACCCGGTCGGCAGGTCTGACCGGGGCGCTGCGAATAAGAGAACGCTGTGAGCGCTCCGGGGAGGAGCAGGGACCCGCAGCGCTCAGCGTAACAGTACCCCCCCCCCCCCTTGGGTCTCCCCCTCTTTTTCTTTTTGGAACCTGAGAATTTGAGGATAAGATTTTTGTCCAGGATGTTGTCCTCAGGTTCCCATGATCCCTCCTCTGGGCCGCAATTATCCCAATCCACCCCAAAAATTTTTTTTTACCTCTGACCGTCTTGGATGCCAGGAATTCTTTCACCGAAAAAACGTCAGAGGACCCGGAAACTGGAGTGGAAGAAACAACTTTGGGAGAGAAGCGGTTAAGGATGAGTGGTTTAAGGAGAGAGACATGGAAAGCATTGGGAATACGGAGAGAAGGAGGAAGAAGGAGTTTGTAAGAGACAGGGTTGATCTGGCACATGATTTTGAAAGGACCAAGATAACGTGGTCCCAGTTTATAACTGGGGACACGAAAGCGGACATACTTGGCGGAGAGCCATACTTTGTCTCCGGGAGAAAAAATGGGGGGAATTCTTCTTTTCCTATCGGCATGTTTTTTCATCCGGGATGAAGCCTGTAAGAGAGAATTTTGAGTCTCTTTCCATATGGTGGAGAGGTCCCGAGTCACCTCATCAACAGCGGGCAGACCAGAGGGCATGGGAGTGGGAAGGGGGGGAAGAGGGTGACGGCCGTACACCACGAAGAAAGGGGATTTAGCAGAAGATTCGGAGACTCTGAAATTGTACGAGAATTCGGCCCATGGTAGAAGATCTGCCCAGTCATCCTGGCGGGAGGAAACAAAATGTTGCAAATAATCATCCAGAACCTGATTAATTCTTTCTACTTGCCCATTGGATTGGGGATGATAAGAAGATGAGAAGTTTAATTTGATTTTGAGCTGATTACAGAGGGCCCTCCGGAATTTAGACACAAATTGAACGCCTCTATCCGAGACGATATGCGTGGGCAGCCCGTGAAGGCGAAAAATGTGTATAAAAAATTGTTTCGCCAACTGAGGCGCAGAAGGAAGACCTGGAAGAGGGATAAAATGTGCCATCTTGGAGAATCGACCAACGACCACCCAAATAACTGTGTTGCCATGGGATACAGGTAAGTCAGTAATAAAGTCCATACCAATCTGAGACCATGGTCGTTCAGGAACAGGCAGAGGATGGAGGAGACCAGCAGGTTTCTGGCGAGGGGTCTTGTCCCGGGCACAGACTGTACAAGCCCGCACAAAATCAACAACATCAGCTTCCAGGGTAGGCCACCAATAAAATTGAGAGATGAGCTGGATGGATTTTTTGATGCCAGCATGGCCTGCGAGGTGTGAGGAGTGTCCCCACTTGAGAATCCTGAGGCGCTGGCGTGGAGAGACGAAGGTCTTCCCTGGAGGAGTTTGTCTGATGGAAGCTGGAGAAGTGGAGATCAGACAGTCCGGAGGAATAATGTGTTGCGGGGAAGCTTCCACTTCCGCATGTCAATGCGGGTGGCATGATGAATAAGTTCATGCAGGTTAGCAGGGATTTCTCGTGCGGCCAGTACATCTTTGATGTTACTGGATAGGCATTTTTTAAAGGTCGCGCAGAGGGCCTCGTTATTCCAGGACAATTCGGAGGCGAGAGTACGGAATTGGATGGCGTACTCGCCAACAGAAGAATTACCCTGGACCAGGTTCAGCAGGGCAGTCTCGGCAGAAGAGGCTCGGGCAGGTTCCTCGAAGACACTTCGAATCTCCGTGAAGAAAGAGTGTACAGAGGCAGTGACAGGATCATTGCGGTCCCAGAGCGGTGTGGCCCATGACAGGGCTTTCCCAGACAGAAGGCTGACTACGAAAGCCACCTTTGACCTTTCAGTTGGAAACTGGTCCAACATCATCTCCAAATGCAGGGAACATTGTGAAAGAAAACCACGGCAAAATTTAGAGTCCCCATCAAATTTGTCCGGCAAAGACAATCGGAGGCTGGATGCGGCCACTCGCTGCGGAGGAGGTGCAGGAGCTGGTGGAGGAGAGGATTGTTGAAGCTGTGGTAATAGCTGCTCTAGCATCACGGTCAGTTGAGACAGCTGGTGGCCTTGTTGCGCTATCTGTTGCGACTGCTGGGCGACCACCGTGGTGAGGTCAGCGACAACTGGCAGCGGGACCTCAGCGGGATCCATGGCCGGATCTACTGTCACGATTCGGCTGGCTGGAGGTGGATCCTCTGTGCCAGAGAGGGATTGGCGTGGACCGTGTCGGTGGACCAGTTCTAAGTTGCTACTGGTATTCACCAGAGCCCGCCACAAAGCGGGATGGTCTTGCAGCGGCGGTAGCAACCAGGTCGTATCCACCGGCAACGGCTCAACCTCTCTGACTGCTGAGATAAGCGAGGTACAAGGGAGTAGACAAAAGCAAGGTCGGACGTAGCAGAAGGTCAGGGCAGGCAGCAAGGATCGTAGTCAGGGGCAACGGCAGGAGGTCTGGAACACAGGCTAGGAACACACAAGGAAACACTTTCACTGGCACAATGGCAACAAGATCCGGAGAGGGAGTGCAGGGGAAGTGAGGTATAAGTAGGGAAGTGCACAGGTGAAAGTACTGATTAAAACCTCATGCGCCAATCAGTGGTGCACCGGCCCTTTAAATCGCAAGGACCCTAAGGAGCGGGGCCGTGCGCGCCGTGACAGCACAGGCGGGGAACGGGTCTGGTAAGCGAGTCGGGATGCGCATCGCGAGCGGGCGCGTCCCGCTTCGCGAATCGCATCCCGGCTAGGAGCATTATCGCAGCGCACCCGGTCGGCAGGTCTGACCGGGGCGCTGCGAATAAGAGAACGCTGTGAGCGCTCCGGGGAGGAGCAGGGACCCGCAGCGCTCAGCGTAACAGTACCCCCCCCCCCCTTGGGTCTCCCCCTCTTTTTCTTTTTGGAACCTGAGAATTTGAGGATAAGATTTTTGTCCAGGATGTTGTCCTCAGGTTCCCATGATCCCTCCTCTGGGCCGCAATTCTCCCAATCCACCCCAAAAATTTTTTTTTACCTCTGACCGTCTTGGATGCCAGGAATTCTTTCACCGAAAAAACGTCAGAGGACCCGGAAACTGGAGTGGAAGAAACAACTTTGGGAGAGAAGCGGTTAAGGATGAGTGGTTTAAGGAGAGAGACATGGAAAGCATTGGGAATACGGAGAGAAGGAGGAAGAAGGAGTTTGTAAGAGACAGGGTTGATCTGGCACATGATTTTGAAAGGACCAAGATAACGTGGTCCCAGTTTATAACTGGGGACACGAAAGCGGACATACTTGGCGGAGAGCCATACTTTGTCTCCGGGAGAAAAAATGGGGGGAATTCTTCTTTTCCTATCGGCATGTTTTTTCATCCGGGATGAAGCCTGTAAGAGAGAATTTTGAGTCTCTTTCCATATGGTGGAGAGGTCCCGAGTCACCTCATCAACAGCGGGCAGACCAGAGGGCATGGGAGTGGGAAGGGGGGGAAGAGGGTGACGGCCGTACACCACGAAGAAAGGGGATTTAGCAGAAGATTCGGAGACTCTGAAATTGTACGAGAATTCGGCCCATGGTAGAAGATCTGCCCAGTCATCCTGGCGGGAGGAAACAAAATGTTGCAAATAATCATCCAGAACCTGATTAATTCTTTCTACTTGCCCATTGGATTGGGGATGATAAGAAGATGAGAAGTTTAATTTGATTTTGAGCTGATTACAGAGGGCCCTCCGGAATTTAGACACAAATTGAACGCCTCTATCCGAGACGATATGCGTGGGCAGCCCGTGAAGGCGAAAAATGTGTATAAAAAATTGTTTCGCCAACTGAGGCGCAGAAGGAAGACCTGGAAGAGGGATAAAATGTGCCATCTTGGAGAATCGACCAACGACCACCCAAATAACTGTGTTGCCATGGGATACAGGTAAGTCAGTAATAAAGTCCATACCAATCTGAGATCATGGTCGTTCAGGAACAGGCAGAGGATGGAGGAGACCAGCAGGTTTCTGGCGAGGGGTCTTGTCCCGGGCACAGACTGTACAAGCCCGCACAAAATCAACAACATCAGCTTCCAGGGTAGGCCACCAATAAAATTGAGAGATGAGCTGGATGGATTTTTTGATGCCAGCATGGCCTGCGAGGTGTGAGGAGTGTCCCCACTTGAGAATCCTGAGGCGCTGGCGTGGAGAGACGAAGGTCTTCCCTGGAGGAGTTTGTCTGATGGAAGCTGGAGAAGTGGAGATCAGACAGTCCGGAGGAATAATGTGTTGCGGGGAAGCTTCCACTTCCGCATGTCAATGCGTTTGGCATGATGAATAAGTTCATGCAGGTTAGCAGGGATTTCTCGTGCGGCCAGTACATCTTTGATGTTACTGGATAGGCATTTTTTAAAGGTCGCGCAGAGGGCCTCGTTATTCCAGGACAATTCGGAGGCGAGAGTACGGAATTGGATGGCGTACTCGCCAACAGAAGAATTACCCTGGACCAGGTTCAGCAGGGCAGTCTCGGCAGAAGAGGCTCGGGCAGGTTCCTCGAAGACACTTCGAATCTCCGTGAAGAAAGAGTGTACAGAGGCAGTGACAGGATCATTGCGGTCCCAGAGCGGTGTGGCCCATGACAGGGCTTTCCCAGACAGAAGGCTGACTACGAAAGCCACCTTTGACCTTTCAGTTGGAAACTGGTCCAACATCATCTCCAAATGCAGGGAACATTGTGAAAGAAAACCACGGCAAAATTTAGAGTCCCCATCAAATTTGTCCGGCAAAGACAATCGGAGGCTGGATGCGGCCACTCGCTGCGGAGGAGGTGCAGGAGCTGGTGGAGGAGAGGATTGTTGAAGCTGTGGTAATAGCTGCTCTAGCATCACGGTCAGTTGAGACAGCTGGTGGCCTTGTTGCGCTATCTGTTGCGACTGCTGGGCGACCACCGTGGTGAGGTCAGCGACAACTGGCAGCGGGACCTCAGCGGGATCCATGGCCGGATCTACTGTCACGATTCGGCTGGCTGGAGGTGGATCCTCTGTGCCAGAGAGGGATTGGCGTGGACCGTGTCGGTGGACCAGTTCTAAGTTGCTACTGGTATTCACCAGAGCCCGCCACAAAGCGGGATGGTCTTGCAGCGGCGGTAGCAACCAGGTCGTATCCACCGGCAACGGCTCAACCTCTCTGACTGCTGAGATAAGCGCGGTACAAGGGAGTAGACAAAAGCAAGGTCGGACGTAGCAGAAGGTCAGGGCAGGCAGCAAGGATCGTAGTCAGGGGCAACGGCAGGAGGTCTGGAACACAGGCTAGGAACACACAAGGAAACACTTTCACTGGCACAATGGCAACAAGATCCGGAGAGGGAGTGCAGGGGAAGTGAGGTATAAGTAGGGAAGTGCACAGGTGAAAGTACTGATTAAAACCTCATGCGCCAATCAGTGGTGCACCGGCCCTTTAAATCGCAAGGACCCTAAGGAGCGGGGCCGCGCGCGCCGTGACAGCACAGGCGGGGAACGGGTCTGGTAAGCGAGTCGGGATGCGCATCGCGAGCGGGCGCGTCCCGCTTCGCGAATCGCATCCCGGCTAGGAGCATTATCGCAGCGCACCCGGTCGGCAGGTCTGACCGGGGCGCTGCGAATAAGAGAACGCTGTGAGCGCTCCGGGGAGGAGCAGGGACCCGCAGCGCTCAGCGTAACAGTACCCCCCCCCCCTTGGGTCTCCCCCTCTTTTTCTTTTTGGAACCTGAGAATTTGAGGATTAGATTTTTGTCCAGGATGTTGTCCTCAGGTTCCCATGATCCCTCCTCTGGGCCGCAATTCTCCCAATCCACCCCAAAAATTTTTTTTTACCTCTGACCGTCTTGGATGCCAGGAATTCTTTCACCGAAAAAACGTCAGAGGACCCGGAAACTGGAGTGGAAGAAACAACTTTGGGAGAGAAGCGGTTAAGGATGAGTGGTTTAAGGAGAGAGACATGGAAAGCATTGGGAATACGGAGAGAAGGAGGAAGAAGGAGTTTGTAAGAGACAGGGTTGATCTGGCACATGATTTTGAAAGGACCAAGATAACGTGGTCCCAGTTTATAACTGGGGACACGAAAGCGGACATACTTGGCGGAGAGCCATACTTTGTCTCCGGGAGAAAAAATGGGGGGAATTCTTCTTTTCCTATCGGCATGTTTTTTCATCCGGGATGAAGCCTGTAAGAGAGAATTTTGAGTCTCTTTCCATATGGTGGAGAGGTCCCGAGTCACCTCATCAACAGCGGGCAGACCAGAGGGCATGGGAGTGGGAAGGGGGGGAAGAGGGTGACGGCCGTACACCACGAAGAAAGGGGATTTAGCAGAAGATTCGGAGACTCTGAAATTGTACGAGAATTCGGCCCATGGTAGAAGATCTGCCCAGTCATCCTGGCGGGAGGAAACAAAATGTTGCAAATAATCATCCAGAACCTGATTAATTCTTTCTACTTGCCCATTGGATTGGGGATGATAAGAAGATGAGAAGTTTAATTTGATTTTGAGCTGATTACAGAGGGCCCTCCGGAATTTAGACACAAATTGAACGCCTCTATCCGAGACGATATGCGTGGGCAGCCCGTGAAGGCGAAAAATGTGTATAAAAAATTGTTTCGCCAACTGAGGCGCAGAAGGAAGACCTGGAAGAGGGATAAAATGTGCCATCTTGGAGAATCGACCAACGACCACCCAAATAACTGTGTTGCCATGGGATACAGGTAAGTCAGTAATAAAGTCCATACCAATCTGAGATCATGGTCGTTCAGGAACAGGCAGAGGATGGAGGAGACCAGCAGGTTTCTGGCGAGGGGTCTTGTCCCGGGCACAGACTGTACAAGCCCGCACAAAATCAACAACATCAGCTTCCAGGGTAGGCCACCAATAAAATTGAGAGATGAGCTGGATGGATTTTTTGATGCCAGCATGGCCTGCGAGGTGTGAGGAGTGTCCCCACTTGAGAATCCTGAGGCGCTGGCGTGGAGAGACGAAGGTCTTCCCTGGAGGAGTTTGTCTGATGGAAGCTGGAGAAGTGGAGATCAGACAGTCCGGAGGAATAATGTGTTGCGGGGAAGCTTCCACTTCCGCATGTCAATGCGGGTGGCATGATGAATAAGTTCATGCAGGTTAGCAGGGATTTCTCGTGCGGCCAGTACATCTTTGATGTTACTGGATAGGCATTTTTTAAAGGTCGCGCAGAGGGCCTCGTTATTCCAGGACAATTCGGAGGCGAGAGTACGGAATTGGATGGCGTACTCGCCAACAGAAGAATTACCCTGGACCAGGTTCAGCAGGGCAGTCTCGGCAGAAGAGGCTCGGGCAGGTTCCTCGAAGACACTTCGAATCTCCGTGAAGAAAGAGTGTACAGAGGCAGTGACAGGATCATTGCGGTCCCAGAGCGGTGTGGCCCATGACAGGGCTTTCCCAGACAGAAGGCTGACTACGAAAGCCACCTTTGACCTTTCAGTTGGAAACTGGTCCAACATCATCTCCAAATGCAGGGAACATTGTGAAAGAAAACCACGGCAAAATTTAGAGTCCCCATCAAATTTGTCCGGCAAAGACAATCGGAGGCTGGATGCGGCCACTCGCTGCGGAGGAGGTGCAGGAGCTGGTGGAGGAGAGGATTGTTGAAGCTGTGGTAATAGCTGCTCTAGCATCACGGTCAGTTGAGACAGCTGGTGGCCTTGTTGCGCTATCTGTTGCGACTGCTGGGCGACCACCGTGGTGAGGTCAGCGACAACTGGCAGCGGGACCTCAGCGGGATCCATGGCCGGATCTACTGTCACGATTCGGCTGGCTGGAGGTGGATCCTCTGTGCCAGAGAGGGATTGGCGTGGACCGTGTCGGTGGACCAGTTCTAAGTTGCTACTGGTATTCACCAGAGCCCGCCACAAAGCGGGACGGTCTTGCAGCGGCGGTAGCAACCAGGTCGTATCCACCGGCAACGGCTCAACCTCTCTGACTGCTGAGATAAGCGCGGTACAAGGGAGTAGACAAAAGCAAGGTCGGACGTAGCAGAAGGTCAGGGCAGGCAGCAAGGATCGTAGTCAGGGGCAACGGCAGGAGGTCTGGAACACAGGCTAGGAACACACAAGGAAACACTTTCACTAGCACAATGGCAACAAGATCCGGCGAGGGAGTGCAGGGGAAGTGAGGTATAAGTAGGAAAGTGCACAGGTGAAAGTACTGATTAAAACCTAATGCGCCAATCAGTGGCGCACCGGCCCTTTAAATCGCAAGGACCCGGCGCGCGCACGCCCTAAGGAGTGGGGCCGAGCGCGCCGGGACAGCACAGATGGGGAACGGGTCTGATAAGCGAGTCGGGATGCGCATCGTGAGCGGGCGCGTCCCGCATCGCGAATCGCATCCCGGCTGGGAGCATTATCGCAGCGCACCCGGTCGGCAGGTCTGACCGGGGCGCTGCGAATAAGAGAACGCTGTGAGCGCTCCAGGGAGGAGCAGGGACCCGGAGCGCTCAGCGTAACAACCGTATTAGTTTCCAAAATGCCTCAGAAGGAATTCCGGGGTTACCAGCATCCGTAGTGACGTCACTGCAGGCTGCCAAACACTATCACCACAAGCATGGAAGCGTACTATTGAGACGCCACCGGCTAGTAAGATATGCCCTATAATATTAAAATAAGACTATAATCTTAAGGATATACATGAAACTTATAGATTATTTGTCATATATTAGAAGCCCTATCTGGGCAAACTATATTATGTACAAAATTGGAGTCTTTAATAAACATATTGGAAAGAAGTGGACCCAGTACTGACCCCTGTGGTACCCCACTTGTAACTGTCACCCAACCAGAGTAAGTTCCATTGATCCCCACCCTTTGCTTCCTATGACTTGAGTTAGTTGCTATATTTACATATATCTTCCCCTAGGCCCAGCATCCTCATTTAAAGCCTTTGTGGATATGTTATTTGTGTGCATTCTAATGTATTATATATATATTCAGTATATTAAATGGAAAAATCTATTACAATTTCCAACTAGTAGCTTTATTTTTTAATATTCCCTGCCCTATGTAGGTGTAGTTAGAGACAGTTACTTTTCTACATATAAAATATACTATTTTAATCTTCCTTGCAAAAAAAAAAATAAAATAAATAAATAAAAAAAAAAAAAAAATATATATATATATATATATATATATATATATATATATATATATATATGCCAAAACATTACAGTCTGTGGTAAAAATGTGTTATGAGGAATGGGTCATGCCAAGTGATTCCCTTATTTCTATTCCTAGAGACTTTGAGTGCTAAAGATTACAAAAGTTTTGTGATTAACAATAAGAGAGTACCTTAACCCAGACAGATGTACCATGACTTCATAAATATAGTGTACAGTGGTCCCACAAGTTACAATATTAGTTAATAATATATATAGTTTGCGCTGATACGGATTTATTGCAATATGTAAATGTCGTACCTGTATAAAGAAGTTGCTGTAGGTTGAGTGATATGGTGTACTGCAGTTCTGAAGCTGCGCTATATTTAGCTGGAGAGAGAGTAAATTAGTATAAGTCAATATCTGTACACATGGATTGGGGATAATCGCATACAGTGTTGTTTCTATATGCTATACCTGCCGTATGTGCTTTATGTTGGTAAAAAAGAAGGAAACCGAATGAGCAGTTTCCGAAACGCGTTGAGGAGCGCCTGTAGTGACGTCACTATCGTTCATACCCGGAAGTCACAGGCAGCACGGGCTAGAGACGCCACCGGCCGGGGCGTACTCACCGCTGCAAGGAGAAAACCAACAAGAATCTCAAAAGAACCACCGGAGAACACCACGGAAGGCAACGGCATTATTCAGACAAACAGAATAGCAAGACACGGACTGGTAAAGTACCCGAACTAACAAATAAGTATTATTATCGTTTAGGGCCGGTAGGGTGAAATACTACTTATATATAAAACCATACAAAACAGTACAAAGAAACCTACCGCAATACATCGATATAACCTATATAGGACAGTCATAAGTAAAACTCTGGACTTGGGAATCTTTTATAGCAACATAAAGCACATACGGCAGGTATAGCATATAGAAACAACACTGTATGCGATTATCCCCAATCCATGTGTACAGATATTGACTTATACTAATTTACTCTCTCTCCAGCTAAATATAGCGGAGCTTCAGAACTGCAGTTATACCATATCACTCAACCTACAGCAACTTCTTTATACAAGTACGACATTTACATATTGCAATAAATCCGTATCAGCACGAACTATATATATTATTAACTTTACTTACCATTGGGCATAATATACAGGGGTGGATGCCAATAGTCCAGCAGCAGATACGGTAACCCAGTGGCGTACCAAGGGGGGTGCGGGGGGTGCGGCCCGCACCAGGTGCCACTCTCAAGGGGGGCGCCAGGGACGGACTGACCCACCGCCGCTGCTGCTGAGGTCCGGGACACTCATCCCAGATCCCCAGCAGTAAGGGCTACATTCTCCTGTATGCGCGATATGCGCACATACAGGAGAAGGCATCCCCTCTGTGTGAGCCGCATCTGCAGCTACACAGAGGAGACGTGACCTCCACCACCACGCAGCACGGAGTACAGGCGCCGGTGACGTCACTCATCCAGCGCCTGTACTGTGGAGGGGAGAAGACGCGGGCCATGCAGCTGAGGAGATCGCTGCATGGGATATCAGGTGAGCATCCTTTTTTATTTTTGCTCTGCATTTACCTATGGGGAATGGGGAGAGGGAGTGGGGGGGGGTTTACTCTACATATACCTAGAGGGAGGAGGGGGTGCTCTGCATTTACCAATGGGGAAGGGGGGGAGAGGGAGGGGGGTGCTCTGCATTTACCTATATGGAAGGGGGAAGAGGGGGGTGCTCTGCATTTACCTATAGGGAAGGGGGGAGGGGGGGTGCTCTGCATTTACCTATAGGGAAGGGGGAGAGAGGGGGGTGCTCTGCATTTACCTATAGGGAAGGGGGGAGAGGGAGAGGGGGTGCTCTGCATTTACCTATAGGGAAGGGGGGGAGAGGGAGGGGGTGCTCTGCATTTACCTATAGGGAAGGGAGGAGAGGGGGTGCTCTGCATTTACCTATAGGGAAGGGAGAGAGGGGGGTGTGCTCTGCATTTATCTATAGGGAAGGGGGGGAGAGGGGGGTGCTCTGCATTTACCTATAGGTAAGGGGGGGGAGAGGGAGGGGGGTGCTCTGCATTTACCTATGGGGAAGGGGGGAGAGGGGGGTGCTCTGCATTTACCTATGGGGAAGGGGGAGAGAGGGGGGTGCTCTGCATTTACCTATAGGGAAGGGGGAGAGGGGGGGTGCTCTGCATTTACCTATAGGGAAGGGGGGGAGAGGGAGGGGGAGGTGGTGCTCTGCATTTACCTATAGGGAAGGGGGGAGAGGGAAGGGGGTGCTCTGCATTTATCTATAGGGAAGGGGGAGGGGGGGTGCTCTGCATTTACCTATAGGGAAGGGGGGGGAGAGGGGGGTGCTCTGCATTTACCTATAGGGAAGGGGGTGAGAGGGGGGTGCTCTGCATTTACCTATAGGGAAGGGGGGAGAGGGGGGTGCTCTGCATTTACCTGTAGGGAAGGGGGGAGAGGGGGGGTGCTCTTCATTTACCTATAGTGGAGAGGGGAGATGCTTTGCTTATACCTATAGGGAAGGGGGGGTGCTCTGCATATACCTATAGGGACAGGGGGAGGGGGGGTGCTCTGCATTTACCTATAGGGAAGGGGGGGAGAGGGGGGTGCTCTTCATTTACCTATAGGGGAGAGGGGGTGTGTGCTCTGCATTTACCTATAGGGAAGGGGGGAGGGGGGGGGGTGCTCTGCATATACCTCTAGGGTAAGGGAGGAGAGGGGGGGTGCTCTGCATATACCTAGGGCTGGGCTGTATGACCATATATGTGTATCACGGTATTTTTTTTAACTTACGGTGGCGCCAGCGCTGTTCTGCCCCCCCCCCCGCCCCTATCATGTGACCCGCGCGCAGTGTTCGGCTTCCCCCACCCCGCCAAAATCATGTGACCCGCCAGCACTATTCTGCTCCCCCCAATTAATGATCAGCCCAGCGGGGTACTACTCACATATGTCAAGCACTGCCCTCCTCCTCTTTGTTGGGGGCCGCCGGCGATGGAACTCACTGTACGCCAGTGGTCTCCAACCTGCGGACCTCCAGTTGTTGCAAAACTACAACTCCCAGCATGCCCGGACAGCCAACGGCTGTCCGGGCATGCTGGGAGTTGTAGTTTTGCAACAGCTGGAGGTCCGCAGGTTTGAGACCACTGCTGTATGCTGTATACCTATGTCCGGACTGCAAAAGATACAGAAAATAAACTTTTAACTCACCCACGCCGGACAGCCGTCAGCCTATCACCGGCCAGAGCGATGCCCCACCCCTGCCAGTGATAGGCTGAGCCCACTGTCATGTAAGAAGCCGGCTTCCAACATGACAGTGGGCTCAGCCTATCATCGCTCTGGCCGGTGATAGGCTGACGGCTGTCCGGCATTCCCGTCCCCAGCGTGTGGCCGACGTGGGTGAGTTAAAAGTTTATTTTCTGTATCTTTTGCAACCCGGGCATAGGTATACAGCATACAGCAGTGGTCTCAAACCTGCGGACCTCCAGTTGTTGCAAAACTACAAGTCCTAGCATGCCCGGATAGCCGTTGGCACTCACAGAGGCCGGCTTCATACATGACAGTGGGCTCAGCCTATCACTGGCAGGGGCGGGGAATCGCTCTGGCCGGTGATAGGCTGACGGCTGTCCGGCGTTCCCGTCCCCAGCGTGTGGCCGACGTGGGTGAGTTAAAAGTTTATTTTCTGTATCTTTTGAAGCCCGGGCATAGGTATACAGCGTACAGCAGTGGTCTCAAACCTGCGGACCTCCAGCTGTTGCAAAACTACAACTCCCAGCATGCCCGGACAGCCGTTGGCACTCACTGAAGCCAGCTTCATACATGACAGTGGGCTCAGCCTATCACTGGCAGGGGCGGGGCATCGCTCTAGCAGGTGATAGGCTGACGGCTGTCCGGCGTTCCCGTCCCCAGCGTGTGGCAGACGTGGGTGAGTTAAAAGTTTATTTCCTGTATCTTTTGAAGCCCGGGCATAGGTATACAGCGTACAGCAGTGGTCTCAAACCTGTGGACCTCCAGCTGTTGCAAAGCTACAACTCCCAGTATGGGAGTTGTAGTTTTGTAACAACTGGAGGTCCGCAGGGTGGAGACCACTGGTGTACAGAGAGTTCCATCGCCGGCTGTCCGGGCATGCTGGGAGTTGTAGTTTTGCAACATTTGTAGGTCTGCAGGTTGGAGACCACTGGCGTACAGTATAGAGTTCCAGTGCCCGGCAGCCCCCAACAAAGAGGAGAAGGGCAGTGCTTGACATATGTGAGTAGTACCCAGCTGGGCTGATCATTAATTGCGGGGAGCAGAACAGTGCTGGCGGGTAACATAGGATTAGTTCCCCGATGTGGGGACAGTGCTGTGCTAGGTTGATAATACATTCCCGAGGGGGAGGGGCCCAACCGGTATTGCGGTATGGTGGAAAATCCATATTGTGCAGCCCAAAAAATGTGGTATTCGGTATGAACCAGTATACCGCCTAGCCCTAGATATACCTATGGGAAAGAGGTGGGGTGTAGCTCTGCATATATCTATGGGAAAGAGGGGGGGTGTAGCTCTGCATATACCTATGGGGAAGAGGGGGTGGGGGTTTAGCTCTGCATATACCTAAGGGAAAGAGGGGGGTGTAACTCTGCATAAACCTATGGGAAAGAGGGGGGTGTAGCGTAGCTCTGCATATACCTATGGGAAAGAAAGGGGGGTGTAACTCTGCATATACCTATGGGAAAGAGGGGGGTGTAACTCTGCATATACCTATAGGAAAGAGGGGGTTAACTGGCTACCTACCTACCTGGCCTTTTACTGTGCAGGACACCAAGGAGGGCATTATTACAGTTTGTGGGCCTATAGATGGGAAGATTGTGTAGAGGAGGGGAGGGCACTGAAAATATGCAGAGTCTCACATGTTTTTCCTGCAGATGTTAAGAGATCCACATGGCGGTCTTATCCGGACAGAGAAGAAAAGGAAAGAGGACGCCGCTGATCAGAAAAGGCGTAATTGTGAGTCCCAAAATGTAACTGTAATCACTTATATAGTATACACATCCTGTGTGCAGCTGATATCTACCGCCATATGGTCCTGTATATAATCACTTATATTGTATACAGATCCTTTATAGTATACTGGTCTGTATATAGTGGTTTTATACAGTATGGCGGTATTATCCAGTTATTGTGTGGTGGTATATATTTACTCCTTGTATACCAATATTATTGGTCATAGAAATTTACCTACGTTAAAGTGTTTCTTACATATATAAATTTTAGTTTATTGTGTGTGGGATATGGGTGGAATAGGAGCGTGGCAGAAGATTGACGAGCTGCAGGGGCCCTTGCTTTTTTTTTGGTCCGGGGGCCCTGAGTGTTGTCAGTCCGCTCCTGGGGGGAGGGGAGGGTGGGGGTGTAATTAAGGGGGGGTGCATGTGTGTGGGGGGGTGCCAAACAAAGGGTCCGCCCCGGGTGCCAAATGCTCTAGGTACGCCCCTGCGGTAACCAGATCAATTTCCAGCGCTAGTGTACCATACAACCATTGGGACAACCATTGTATGTTGAAACCATTTTATGTTGAGACCATAACTCTATGGAAACCTGGTAATTGGTTCTGAAGCCACCAAAATGTCATCCAAAAATAGGAAAAAGTGAGGATGAAACAAAAATAAGTAGATAACTAATACAGATAAAGCAAATCCTTACATATAGAAGTAAGAAATATCTGCTGAGAGCTGTAAATCACTGTCTATGTAGAGGACAGGAGCTTCTTCAGGGTCATGTTCAGCACACGCAGTCTCCTAAAAAAAAGTAAAATGGAGCCGCTCTCACTTGTTGTCCAAAGGAGCAGCTAACTGTGGTATAGGTAAAGATTAGTGTCAGGATTCGGCAGGCTGGAGGTGGATCCTCTGTGTCAGAGAGGGATTGGTGTGGACCGCACCGGTGGACCGGTTCTAAGTTGCTACTGGTATTCACCAGAGCCCGCCGCAAAGTGGGATGGTCTTGCTGCGGCCGTAGCAACCAGGTCGTATGCACCGGTAACGGCTCAACCTCTCTGACTGCTGAGACAGGCGCGGTACAAAAGGACAAGGCAAGAGCAAGGTCGGACGTAGCAGAAGGTCAGGGCAGGCAGCAAGGGTCGTAGTCAGGGGCAACAGCAGAAGGTCTGGAACACAGGCTTGGGACATACACAAAACGCTTTCTCTGGCACAAGGCAACAAGATCTGGCAATGCTGGGAAGGGGAAGTGAGGTTATATGAGCAGGGAGCAGGTGGAAGCCAATTAGACTGATTGGGCCAGGCACCAATCATTGGTGCACTGGCCCTTTAAATCTTAGAGAGCTGGCGCGCGCGCCCTAGAGAGCGGAGCCGCGCGCTCCAGAATGTGACAGCCGGGGACCGCGACAGGTAAGTGGCTTGGGGTGCGATACGCGAGCGGGCGCGTCCCGCTATGCGAATCGCATCCCCGTCGTCAGTGTCAGTGCAGCGCTTTCGGTCAGCGGGTCTGACCGGGGCGCTGCAGAGAGGAGAAAGCCGCGAGCACTCCGGGGAGGAGCAGGGACCCGGAGCGCTCGGCATAACAGTACCCCCCCCTTAGGTCTCCCCCTCTTTTTGTCTCCTTCCTTCCGGAAAAAAGAGAAGTCCTGGGAAGCTACATCAGCGGCAGGCAATCCAGAAGTGGGAATGGGGAGGGGGGCAGAGGGTGAAGCTTGTCACGGGGCAGAGTGTTACCAGGAAGGGGGCTATGAGGAGCAGATGTGAGGCATCGTTTGTGACAAGCAGGACCCCAATTCTTGATCTCCCCGGTGGTCCAGTCAAGGGTGGGAGAATGACGTTGGAGCCATGGCAGACCAAGGAGCACTTCATAGGTGCAGTTGGGCAGAACAAAAAATTCAATTTTCTCGTGATGCAGTCCAATGCTCATAAGCAGGGGTTCTGTGCGGTAACACACAGTGCAGTCCAATTTTACTCCGTTGTCCGAAGAAATGTAGAGCGGCTTGACGAGACGGGTCACTGGGATGCAGAACCTATTAACAAAAGAGGCCAGAATAAAATTTCCAGCAGAACCAGAGTCCAAGAAGGCCATAGCTGAGAAGTAGGAGTTGGCAGAAGGAGCAATCCGCACGGGCACAGTGAGACGTGGAGAAGCAGAATTCACATCAAGGGACGCCACTCCCATTTGAACAGGGTGTGTGCGTGCGTTTCCCAGACGCGGAGGACGAATAGGGCAGTCCACTAGGAAATGTTCAGTACTAGCGCAGTACAGGCATAAGTTTTTATCTCTGCGATGAGACCTCTCTTCATGGGTCAGGCGAGACCAATCCACTTGTATAGCCTCCTCGGCGGGAGGCACAGGGGTAGATTGCAAAGGATACTGGGAGAGAGGTGCCCAGAGATCAAGGTCCTTTTCCTGGCGGAGCTCCTGGTGTCTTTCAGAAAAACGCTTGTCGATGCGGGTGGCCAAAAGATAAGTTCAGACAGGTCAGCTGGAATTTCTCGTGCGGCCAGTACATCTTTGATGTTGCTGGATAAGCCTTTCTTGAAGGTCGCGCAGAGGGCCTCATTGTTCCAGGCTAGCTCTGAGGCAAGGGTACGAAACTGGATGGCGTATTCGCCTACGGAAGTAGTTCCTTGGACTAGGTTCAGCAAAGCAGTCTCGGCAGAGGAGGTCCGGGCTGGCTCCTCGAAGACACTACGGACTTCAGCGAAGAAGGACTGGACTGTGGCTGTGGCAGGATCATTGCGGTCCCAGAGCGGTGTGGCCCAAGACAAGGCCTTTCCAGACAGAAGACTAAGTACGAAAGCCACCTTAGACCGTTCTGTAGGAAATTGGTCCGACAACATCTCCAAATGTAGGGAACATTGAGACAGGAAACCACGGCAGAGATTAGAGTCCCCATCAAATTTGTCCGGCAGAGACAAGCGGAGGCTAGGAGCGGCCACTCGCTGCGGAGGAGGTGCAGGAGCTGGCAGAGGAGATGGTTGCTGCTGTAGCAGTGGCAGAATTGCTGTAGCATGGCGGTCAACTGCGACAGCTGCTGTCCTTGTTGGGCGATTTGTTGGGATTGCTGGACGACCACCGTGGGTAGGTCAGCAAGACTTGGCAACGGCACCTCAGCGGGATCCATGGCCGGATCTACTGTCAGGATTCGGCAGGCTGGAGGTGGATCCTCTGTGTCAGAGAGGGATTGGCGTGGACCGTACCGGTGGACCGGTTCTAAGTTGCTACTGGTATTCACCAGAGCCCGCCGCAAAGCGGGATGGTCTTGCTGCGGCGGTAGCAACCAGGTCGTATCCACCGGTAACGGCTCAACCTCTCTGACTGCTGAGACAGTCGCGGTACAAAAGGACAAGGCAAGAGCAAGGTCGAACGTAGCAGAAGGTCAGGGCAGGCAGCAAGGGTCGTAGTCAGGGGCAACAGCAGAAGGTCTGGAACACAGGCTTGGGACATACAAAAAACACTTTCTCTGGCACAAGGCAACAAGATCTGGCAATGCTGGGAAGGGGAAGTGAGGTTATATGAGCAGGGAACAGGTGGAAGCTAATTAGACTGATTGGGCCAGGCACCAATCATTAGTGCACTGGCCCTTTAAATCTTAGAGAGCTGGCGCGCACGCCCTAGAGAGCGGAGCCACGCGCCAGAACGTGACAGCCGGGGACCGGGACAGGTAAGTGGCTTGGGATGCGATTCGCGAGCGGGCGCGTCCCGCTATGCGAATCGCATCCCCGTCGTCAGTGTCAGTGCAGCGCTCCCGGTCAGCGGGTCTGACCGGGGCGCTGCAGAGAGGAGGAAGAGCATGGACCCGGGGAGGATCAGGGACCCGGAGCGCTCGGCGTAACAATTAGTACAGAACATGTAATACCTCTTTGTACTGTAGGGGGCACTACCAGCCAGCCAGTGAAATGCTTATTCTGATTGGTCAGCTCTTCCAGCCATTGACACATTTCACAGATCTGGACTGTCTGTAACATTGTATTTTGAGTCTGGTTTCAAGTTTTGAAATTATTGTATATTGAGGCCATTGTAAGTTGAGGCATCACTGTACTTACCACAAATGGATGTAATGGTATGTCCAGTGTATGGTACATGTAGGTACATATAAGCAATGGGCACTTGCTGTAGTTTATAGCCTACACTTTTATGGCCAGGTTTGGAGTTACCTTTGATCCCAGCCATTTATCCCTTATTTACAGTTCCCTTTGCTGGTCCATTAACCCCAATGCTGTGATGTTACACAGGGTTCTGTTTTATACAATGTAAACCAATGTATTATGTAGGTAAAGTATCACAACTTCTGTTTTCTTTGGTAATCAAAAAAGCTAAATTGAGTTCCATAACATTTAACCCCTTAAGGACCCAGGATGTACTAGAACGTCCTGGCACCCTGGGCTTTAAGGACCCAGGACGTACTAGTACGTCCTGGTGTTTCTCCGGTCTCTGCTGCACCGCGGGCAGAGATCGGAACAGCTGGCCGGCTGAAATCTTTCAGCAGGCTTGCCGTGCATATGCCGAGGGGGGTCCCGGGACCTCCGCATGTCGGCGATTGCCGGAGATCGCTTGCGAATTCACGCAAGCGATCTTCGGCGATTCGGGTCATTTGGGTCACTTGTGACCCGATGACCGAGAAATACAGGGCGATCAGCGGTGTACAATACACCGCCAATCACCTGCCGTTGCTGGGGAGCGGTGGCAATACTGTCATCGCCCCAGCAAGGCTACTATTGGCCGGCGATCGTCCGACCAATAGTGGCGCGGCAGAGGGGATAACGGTCCTTCCCGCTGCTGTACCCACTCGCTGCGTTCAGTCAGCGGGTACAGCAGCACAGAGAGGACCGTGGATCCCCCCTCAGAGCTCCGGAGCCCCCTCAGGAGCCGTTAGAATAGGGACAGACTCTTGCAGGGACAGATAGGTGAATTAGTGTCAATAAAGTTAATAAAAGTAAAAAAAAAAAAGAAAAAAAAGTAACCCCCCCTCCCCCCCTGACCCCCTAATAGGGTCTGATCCCTGACCCCGGGCTCTATTAGGGGTTCAGGGAGCTGAGTGCGCTATCTGTTTTTTTTTTGGCCGCAGCTTTTTTTTTTTATAAAAAAAAATCCCCCTGACCCCCTAATAGGTCCCCCAGGGTCCTATTAGGGTCTGATCCCTTACCCCGGGTCCTATTAGGGGTTAAGGGAGCTGCGTTTGCCACCCCTTTTTTCTTGGGCAGCAGCTTTTTTTTTTTGTTTCTAATAACGGTGTGTGGTTGTAAATCACACACCGTTATTATATAAAGTTTACACCAAGCACCACATACACACTTCAGTGACAGCCTGGTCAATCTAATGGTGGAGCAAACAAACTGGTATGCCCAGCAGTTCATTGCCCACCACCCTGATTCCTTTTTGGCCAGGTCCAATGAATGGCGCGCCATTGATGCAGCGGAAATGAGGACATTTTGGGGCCTCTCGCTGCATATGGGCCTGTTCAAAAAACCAAGTGCTCGTCATTACTGGAGCGGGGACGTCCTCTATCATACCCCGCTTTACAGTATGGCGATGACACGGAAGCAGTACGAGGCGATGCGGAAATGCCTGCATTATGCAGATAATGCGGCATGTCTGCCCCGAGGTGATCCCGCCCATGACCGGCTTTACAAAGTGAGGCCGGTAATCGATCACTTTGGGGCCAAATTTTTGGAGGCCTATGTAGCGCTCAGGGACCTCTCGGTAGATGAGTCTCTCATCAGTTTTAAGGGGAGACTCATCTTCCGCCGAAGCGTGCGCGGTATGGCGTGAAACTCTAAAAACTCTACGAGAGTGCCTCTGGGTACACTTGCAAGTTTTGAGTATATGAGGGACGAGATTCCCGTATTGAACCCCCAGAATGTCCCCCCACTCTGGTTGTTAGCGGGAAACTCGTTTGGGACCTTGTGCACCCATTGCTGGATAAGGGTTTCCATGTATACGTGGATAATTTTTATACCAGCATCCCTCTGTTCAGATCCCTTTCCGCCAGATCCACGTCTGCTTGTGGGACCGTGCGGAAGAACCAGAGAGGCCTCCCTCTAAATTTGGTCAAGATGCCTATCCCCAAGGGTGAGTCCCGTGCCCTCACCCATAAGGATAAGAGGGATGTCCTTATACTCACCACTATTCATGGGAACGGCAGCACCCCTGTCCCTGTGCAAGGTACCGTGGGACCGGTCCTCAAGCCCGATTGTATTCTGGACTACAATCAGAATATGGGGGGAGTTGATCTATCAGATCAAGTCCTCAAGCCATATAACGCCATGCGGAACAATGGTACAAAAAAGTTGCGGTCTACTTGGTACAGGTTGCCATGTACAACGCTTTTGTACTATCCCAGTACGCTGGCAACACAGGGACATTCCTCCAGTACCAAGACGAAGTCCTATGGTTCCTGATCTTTGCTGACTGGGAAAGATCAGGTCGGACTTCCCAAGGGTCTGGAGTTATAGGCACCAGGATCGTCCCAGGCCAACACTTTCCAGGTGTGATCCCCAACACTGGAAGGACGGGACGATCCCAGAAAAAATGCAGAGTGTCTCACAGGAAGGGGAGATGGAAGGACACCACGTATCAATGTGACACTTGCCCAGATAATCCGTCCTCTGCATAGGCTGCTTCAGGGAGTATCACACTTCCATGGAGCACTAAATTTTCCCTTTTCATTAGAATTTTCCATAATTTGACCAATGTACCAAGTACATTCCAAAATTTAACCCCCATAAATCACTAAATTGCCCAAAAAAACCTGAGGAAAAAAAAAAACCTGATAAGACCTCTGGGGGTGTTTTTTCAGAAATGGGTCATAGGTCACTGAGTCACTATCATCGGGGACTTTTTATGTTGGCTGAAATGCGCAGCGCTCTCTCTCCACCTGAGCGGGTGCGCATTTGAGGCAACAGGTTAGGGACGGCCACACACATCACATTCCCAGAATGATGACTCAGAGCATAGGGTTTGGGGTGGGTAAATTTTTTTTTTTGGTTTTGGCTATGCTCTGGGTCATCATTCTGGGAATATATCCTTTTTCTATTATGATTTATAATTTTCTGGCCCACTGTACCCCATATTACGGGCCTCTGTACCCCACCTGTTTACCCCAGTTATGACCCGTTGTCCCCCATAGTGTTCCCCTATTTTAGAGCTCAGTGCTCCCCCCATTAATGCTCTTTGAGTGGGGGTCCCACATCCTGTCTCCATATCAAACTCAAGGTCCCTGACTGTGCTCCCACTCAAGCAAGACCTGCTGTGCACCGGCCATTCCAAATTCATCAAAAATAAGGTACGTCCTTACTCCAAATAATTGTATTTACAAATTGTGGGGGGTCTCCTATTAACCCTTGTAAAAATGTTAAATTTTGGGGAAAACCCACATTTTAGTGATTTTTTTTTTTGACATATGCAAAAGTCATGAAACCCCTGTGGGGTATTAAGGCTCACTTGACCCCTTGTTATGTTCCTCAAGGGGTCTAGTTTCCAAAAAGGTATGTGTTTTTTTTTTTGCTGTCCTGGCACCATAGGGGCTTCCTAAATGCGACATGTCCCCCCCATTTCAGAAACATTTGCAAATGTGACTCCTCTTCTGAGTATTGTGGCGCTCCTGCAGTGCACTTGATGTCCACTTATGGGGTACTTCCATACTCAAAAGAGATGGGGTTACACATTTTGGGGGGTATTTTCTGCTATTAACCCTTGCAAATATGTGAAATTTGGGGGGAAACACACATTTTAGTGAAAATGTTTTTTTTACATATGCAAAAGTCGTGAAACCCATGTGGGGTATTAAGGCTCACTTAATTACTTGTTACGTTCCTCAAGGGGTCTAGTTTCCAAAATGGTATGCCATGTGTTTTTTTTTTTTTGCTGTCCTGGCACCATAGGGGCTTCCTAAATGCGACATGCCCCCCTAGCAAAATTTGCTCTCAAAAAGCCAAATATTACTCCTTCTCTTCTGAGCATTGTAGTTCGCCCGTAGTGCACTTCAGGTCAACTTATGGGATACCGCCATACTTAGAAGAGATAGGGTTACAAATCTTGGGGGTTCTTTTCTGCTATTAACCCTTGCAAAAATGTGAAATTTGTGGGGAAACACACATTTTTGTGATTTTTTTTTTTTTTTTTACATATGCAAAAGTCGTGAAACCCCTGTGGGGTATTAAGGCTCACTTTATTCCTTGTTACGTTCCTCAAGGGGTCTAGTTTTCAAAATGGTATGCCATGTGTTTTTTTTTTTTTTTTTTTTGCTGTCCTGGCAACATAGGGGCTTCCTAAATGCGACATGCCCCCCTAGCAAAATTTGCTCTCAAAAAGCCAAATATTACTCCTTCTCTTCTGAGCATTGTAGTTCGCCCGTAGTGCACTTCAGGTCAACTTATGGGGTACCGCCATACTCAGAAGAGATGGGGTTGCAAATTTTGGGGGGTCTTTTCTGCTATTAACCCTTGCAAAAATGTGAAATTTGAGGGGAAACACACATTTTAGTGTTTTTTTTTTTTTTTTTTTACATATGCAAAAGTCGTGAAACACCTGTGGGGTATTAAGGCTCACTTAATTCCTTGTTACGTTCCCCGAGGGGTCTAGTTTCCAATATGGTATGGCATGTGTTTTTTTTTTTTGCTGTTCTGGCACCATAGGGGCTTCCTAAATGCAACATACCCCCCGAGCTAAATTTGCTCTCAAAAAGCCAAATATTACTCCTTCTCTTCTGAGCATTGTAGTTCGCCCGTAGTGCACTTCAGGTCAACTTATGGGGTACCTCCATACTCAGAAGAGATGGGGTTACAAATTTTGCGGGGTATTTTCTGCTCTTAACCCTTGCAAAAATGTGAAATTTGGGGGGAAACACATTTTAGAGAAAAAAATTTTTTTTTTTACATATGCAAAAGTTGTGAAACTCCTGTGGGGTATTAAGGCTCACATAATTCCTTGCAACATTCCCCGAGGGGTCTAGTTTCCAAAATGGTATGGCATGTGGGGGGTTCTTGCTGTTCTGGCACCATAGGGGCTTCCTAAATGCAACATGCCCCCCAAAAACCATTTCAGAAAAACATACTCTCCAAAATCCCCTTGTCGCTCCTTCGCTTCTGAGCCCTCTACTGCGCCCGCCGAACAATTTACATAGACATTTGAGGTATGTGCTTACTCGAGAAAAATTAAGCTACAAATATAAGTATACATTTTCTCCTTTTACCCCTTGTAAAATTTAAAAAAATTGGATCTACAAGAACATGCGAGTGTAAAAAATGAAGATTGTGAATTTTCTCCTTCACTTTGTTGCTATTCCTGTGAAACACCTAAAGGGTTAAAACACTGACTGAATGTCATTTTGAATATTTTGGGGGTCCATTTTTTATAATGGGGTCATTTGTGGGGTATTTCTAAGATGAAAACCCTTCAAATCCACTTCAAACCTGAACTGGTCCCTGAAAAATAGTGAGTTTTAAAATTTTGTGAAAAATTGGAAAATTGCTGCTGAACATTGAAGCCCTCTGGTGTCTTCCAAAAGTAAAAACACGTCAATTTTATGATGCAAACATAAAGTATACATATTGTATATGTGAATAAAAAATAAATGTATTTGGTGTATCCATTTGCCTTACAAGCAGAGAGCTTCAAAGTTAGAAAAATGCAAAATTTTAAATTTTTTCATAAAATTTTGGAATTTTTCACCAAGAAAGGATGCAAGTTACCACAAAATTTTACCACTATGTTAAAATAGAATATGTCACGAAAAAACAATCTCGGAATCAGAATGATAAGTAAAAGCATTCCAGAGTTATTAATGTTTAAAGTGACAGTGGTCAGATGTTCAAAAAATGGCCGGGTCCTAAGGTGTAAAATGGCTGGGTCCTTAAGGGGTTAATAACCTCTCCCCCCACCAACTACTTTTATCTTTATACTAGCTGAGTTTTTCCTTCCTAATCCTTGTTGGGGAGGAAAATCAACAAAGGAGGAAGCTTTTGACTTCATATCCCATGCTCATATGTTGTTGTCATATCCCAACCCCATATCCCTTCCCCATATCCTGTCCTAATATCTCAACCTCATATCCCGTCCCCATATCCCGACCTCATATCCCGTCCTTATATCCCGTCTTCATATCTCGACCTCATATTCTGACCTCTAATCCCGACCTCCTATCCCATCCTCATATCCTATCATCATATCTTGACCTCATATCCTGACCTCCTATCCCGTCATCCTACCTCGACCTTATATCCCGTCCTCATATCCCATCCTCATATCCCGTCCTCATATCATATCCTCATAGTCCGACCCCATATTATGTCCCCATATCCCATCCCCAAATCCCAACCCCATATCCCGACCTCATATCCCGTCCTCATATCCTGTCCTCTGATCTTGACTTCATGTCCCATCCTCATATCCTGTCCTCATATCCCATCCTCATATCCCGTCCTCATATCTAGACCTCATATCCCGTCCTCATATCCCGACCTCATATCCCGTCCTCACATCCTATCCTCACACTCAAGACCTCATATCCCATCCTCATATTCGACCTCATATCATGTCCTCATATCACAACCTCCTATCCCCTACTCATATGCTGTCCTCATATCCCGTCGTTATGTCCCATCCTCATATCCTGTCCTCAGGTGGGACTGATTTGTGATGAAGATATTGTAAGCTGAAAATAGAAGGGGACGTGGCTTTGTGGGACTGGGTGTGATTTTCAACCCAGACCAATGCACAAAAAGGGTAGATAACAAAATGGGTGGGGCTTAAACAGTTGGCATTTCTTTGTAAGATGGTTTGTTGCTTGCAAGCTGGACTGACAAATTCACCAGGAGATGCAGAGCTTGTGGAGTAAGGTACTGGAAGTCCCATGGACTTGAATCAAAAACCCATCTTTTATATAAGGGTGTAGGTAAGGGTTAATTTAACTATCATATATTTTTATTTGACATATAAGTAATATGTGTACCAGGTATTACTGAAATATCTCCAGCCGTACAGAAGTTATGTGGGAACTTACATTTCCTATAGATTTGCATGAGACTTTAAACAAAAACCCCGACCCTCACAAATGGGGTTAGTTAAGGGTTAAATGAACTATCCTATATTTTAAGTGGACATATAAGTAACATGTGACCAAGTATTATCGAAATATCTCCAGCCATTTGGAAGTTATGCAGTAACATATATTTCCCATAGACTTGTATGGGACTTTAAACAAAAACCCCGACCCTGGCAAATGGGGGTGAGTAAGGGTTAAATTTCCTATCCTATGTTTGCTGTTGACATAAAAGTAACATGTGTGCCAAGTTTCATGTTAATTTCTTTGGCCATTTGGTTGTGATTAGAGATGAGCGAACTTACAGTAAATTCGATTTGTCACGAACTTCTCAGCTCGGTGGTTGCTGACTTTTCCTGCATAAATTAGTTCAGCTTTCCGGTGCTCCGGTGGGCTGGAAAAGGTGGATACAGTCCTAGGACTGTTTCCACCTTTTCCAGCCCACAGGAGCACCTGAAAGCTGAACTAATTTATGCAGGAAAAGTCATCAACTGCCAAGCCGAGAAGTTCGTGACGAATCAAATTTACTGTAAGTTCGCTCATCTCTAGTTGTGATGCTGGAACATACACACACACACACACACATAATAAGTTTTATTTATATAGATTTAATATAAATGTTTGTTGTAAATTTGAAAACAACATATTTATATCTGTCGGCTAAAATGTGTTTTGACTTCAAAAGTGATAGTTTTTCTGTTATTGTTAAGGCAAAACTGAGAAAATGTTAAATGACATGTGGAAAATCTCAGACAAAATGAAATCAATCTATATATAATACTTGGATTTTCCATTACAAAACTGTATTTCCAAACACACTTTTAGAGATATGTCATTTTACACAAACCGATGTTTTTCAGTAAAGTATTAGCATCCATACAGAGATTTATACTGCATCTGAAATGACAAAAGAAAGGGAAAGATATTTCTTTCCACATGTTCAACCCATAAAGGTTGAAAAAACCCCAGACATGACTCTGTTTAGGTGGTGAACTAAAAGTCATAAAAACATAAAAATATAAGCCATTTGCAAATCCTTTTCTCCCTTCATTGACATTTTTAAAATTAAACAAACTCTGATGCCGGCATGTTTTTACCCAGTTAGTTTGTGGCATTCCCCCCCATAGGCCTCTATATGGTGAAAAAAACATTTATAGAAAAAAACATAAGTTTAAATTGGTGAACTTTTTTCCCTCACATACTTCAATAGAAACCCATGAAAGAATTACATAACTTGTATGGTCCCTGCCTTTTGACTCACCTGACCTGACTCTTGCCATATATTTGACTATTCTATTACCTACTGATTTTGTACTACGCTACCCTCTAAGTTTGACACAATGTTCATCCTGACTCTGCTTTCACTTCGGATTCTGTGACTTCTAGTCTTACTGGTTCAATAATTGCTAGTCTTAATGTTGCCTCTGATTCTGATTTTATATTATGTGTGTTTTGATTTTAGTATAGGGTTTTAGTATAGGTATTGTTTTGTTTTAGCTGCTCCACATGCGTGAAAGAAAAAATATATAAAACTTGACTTTTATTCCATCAAATTAAAAACATTGGATATCCATGGTCATAAAGCACAAAAAGGAAAGGCAACCGACGTGTTTCGAGCCTAATCTGTCTCTTATTCGTGGCACTAAGACATACTTATATGAGGTATTTCCTTACTCAAGAGAAATTGGGTTACACATTTTAGGAAGATTTCTCTCCTTTTACCCCTTGTAAAAATTCAAAAACTAGGTCTACAAGAACATGACAGTGTAAACAAATTAAGATTTTTGAATTTTCTCCTTCAATTTGCCGCTTTTCCTGTGAAACACCTAAAGGGTTAACAAACTTTTTGAATGTCATTTTGAATACTTTGAGGGGTGCAGTTTTTATAATGGGGTAATTTATGGAGTATTTCTAATAAGAAGGCCCTTCAAATCCACTTCAAAACGTAACTGGTCCCTGAAAATTTTCGATTTTGAAAACTTTGTGAACAATTGGAAATTTGCTGCTGAACTGTGAAGCCCTCTGATGTCTTCCAAAAGTAATAACATGTCAACTTTATGATGCAAACATAAAGTAGACATATTATATATGTGAATCAATATATAATTTATTTGGAATATCCATTTTCCTTATAAGCAGAGAGGTTCTTTTCACCAAGAAATTATGCATGCATTGACAAAATTTTACCACTAACATAAAGTGGAATATGTCACGAAATTTTTTTATCGGAATCAGAATGAAAAGTAAAAGCATCCCAGAGTTATCAATGCTTAAAGTGACAATGGTCAGATGTGCAAAAAATGGCCGGGTCCTTAAGGTGAAAATGGGCTGGGTCCTTAAGGGGTTAAAGGGGTACTCTGGTGGATAACATTTTTTTTTTCATATCAACTGGCTCCAGAAAAATCCTTCCAGTACTTATCAGCTGTTTACAAAAGTAGAAGTTGAGTTGTTGTTGTCTGACCACAGTGCTCTCTGCTGACACCTCTGTCCGTGTCAGGAACTGTCCAGAGTAGAAGCAAATGCCCATAGAAAACCTCTCCAGCTCCGGACAGTTCCTGACATGGACAGATGTGTCAGAAGAGAGCACTGTGGTCAGGCAGAAAATAACAAGTCAACTTACTCTGTAGTATACAGCAAGTACTGGAACTGTTAAGATTTTTTAAATAGAAGTCATTTACAAATATGTTTAACTTTCTGGAGCCAGTTGATTTGAAAAAAATAATGTTTTCCAATGGAGTACCCCTTTAAGTTCAGGAATGAGAAGACTTACAACCCTTGACAATATGATAGTCTTCATGCATTATCAAATAAGGTTATGTAAAGGTTGAACAACTCAGATTAGTGCTTCAAAGTTCAACTCAGAGCTGTAATTGCATCAGGTCTGCAAAAACTGACTTTGGAATGTAAACTGTACTATTAAAGCTAATAATAACATTGCTTTCTTTAAAAAAAAAATCGTAATTTTCATAATTATCCTTTGATTTCAATACAGCAAGAAATACATAGCTCTTGTTTAAAATTGTGATGAACTGGAAGAATATATTATCTATGAACCTAGCAAACAAAATAATTGGTTTGCATACTCTTCCCAGAGGGCATTGCTTTAACGTTTACCTACCTCATGTTTGATCTCCATTCTTCACAAGAAAGAGGATTAACCTAGAGAGGACAATATATAACAGTATAGAGAACAACCTTCTTTACATATTCTATTGTTATACATAATTGTGTATGCTGTAATATACCTTATACTTTTTAACAGTGTTAATACTTGGGTTTTCTATCAAATAAACATTTTGGAGCATTTTGTCTAAGAACGCTAAATGGTGCCATTTTTAATCCAAGTTTGAGTAAGGACAAATAAAAAAAATATATATTTGATGCACCCCAAATATATCTAGATTTTTTATTGAGATTTGTTTTTATACATGATGCAAAGTGGTCTGTAAAACCGGTGACACCCTAAATCAGAACTAATGTGTACTTTGTGTCTGTCACTAACTACTTTCATAATCACAAAAAAAGTAAGGTACTTCCCTTTGTCACCAAATCTAGCATACATAAGATATCAATTGAAGAGGTTTCATCATCATCAGGAGAAGAAAGTTGCAGGTTGCCCGTGAGGCAGCAGCTGAGCCAGCAAGGTGGTAGCATGGTTGGCAGTCAGCATGGTGGCAGAAGTGCAAAGTCTGGAGCCAAATGTGCCCGGGGTAGACCACCTTCTTCCCGGCAGCCTACCTTCCTGGGTGGTAGTGGAACAGGGGGGGTTCCTGGAGTCGGCGGCAGTAGCAGTCAATCAGAGCAGACTGTGGGTGGGAAAATCAGCTACTCAGCGGTGTGGCAGTTTTTCATCAAGCATCCGGAGGAGGTTAACATGGCCACATGCAAAATGTGTTGGCAGAAGGGGAAGCATGACCAGGGTCCCAATGTTGGCAACATGGCCCTGCGTTAACATATGAAGCATCACCATAAATCGGCCTGGGAGAACCATGGCTCCAGCGTGCTGCATCCCCAAGTTGCACGCCGCTCCCTGTTTCAGCCAGCCAAGGCTCCACCACATCAGCCGAAGGGAGCTTTGTGTCATACCCATCTTTTTGCTTTGAGTCAGTAATCCCACGAGCAATCCATCGGCGAAGCCATGTCCAAGAGACAACTGTATGCGCCCATTCAACGGCGCAGAAGCTGAATGTGCTCCTGTCCAAGTTGCTGGTGCTGCAGTCCCTCCCTTTTCAAGTGGTGGATTCCGCACCTTTCACTTATGGCTTGTGCCGAGCCGATGTGGAGAGTGCCAAGCCATAATTTCTTTGGGAAGAAGGCAGTACCAGCCCTGCACAATTTTGTGAAACAGAAGGTGGGCCAGTCCTTGAGCCTGTTGGTGTGTACCAAAGTGCATGGCAGTGCCGACGTGTGGAGCCGTAACCAAGGTCAGGGACAATACATGTCCTTTACGGCCCACTGGGTGAATGTAGTACCTGCACAGCCACAACAGCAACTTGGACAGGTCACTCCGCTTCCGCCTCCACGCTCTCATGCCGTTTGGACTGTGACAGTATGCGACTCTGCCTCCTCAACCTCCACCTTCTCCTCAGCCTCCACCGCATGGAGAAGTCTCAGTGCCCCTCCAGCATTCCATGTGTGCAGGGCACGGGTGTGTAACACTGTTCTTCACATGGTTTGCCTTGGCGAACTGAGTCACATGGGAGGAATGAGGAAGGATAGACCGCTCACCCAGGAGTCCCACACCTTCTGTGCACAGAACATCTTGTCTGCACTGCGACAAGGAAGCCTGAGCTATGCGCCATGCATGGTACACTTGTTCAATCTAGTTCCTCCCCCCCCCCCCATCTGCAACACATCCTAACAATGGGTAGTAAACTTTGCATACACTTCAGCCACTCGTACATCGCAAAGCACACCCTCCTTGAGCTGCAGCATCACAACGGTATCCCCCAACATAGTCTGATTTGCAATGTTTCCACACATTGGAATTCCACCCTCTATATGTTGGACCGACTATACGAACAGAGAAAAGCCATCACCGACCTATTGATGATCCAAGCGTATAGGGGGACTCCCCTGTGTAACTTTAATGTCAAGAAGTGGCAGCTCATATGGGACACCTACCATTTGCTCAGGGCCTTTGAGGATGCCACATTATTAGTCAGTCTCCAGGATTATGGGATAAACAATGTCATTCCACTGCTTCATCTACGTGTTGGAAATGATGGCTGGTCAGGGCACTGGAGACGTTGCGCCTACATCTCACAGCCACATAAGCCCTGTGGGGGGCTGAACTGGAGGAGGAGGAGAGGGAGGGGCACAGTGGAGCATAGTTTAGGTTACATGAGATGGTCGGTTTTTCTAGTCATCTGACAGGAGAGGAGGAGCAGCTAGAGGAGCTAAAGGGTTATAAGGAAGGCGAGACACAGGACCCAGTCACACCGTGGCAGTATGCAGTGGAAATGGAGGCAGGGAGTCCCTTCAAGTCACTTGCACAAATGGCTCGATGCATGCTCACTTGCTTGTATAGTGACCGCCAAGTTGGCATCACTGGTATCATAAAGCTGACATGTTTTTACTTTTTGAAGACATCAGAGGGCTTCAAAGTTTGAGGGAAGTATGAAGAATTTGAGGGTCTTTATGTTGAAAATCCCCTATGATGGACTCCATTATTAAAACTGCACCCCTCAAATTATTAAAAATGACATTCAAAAAGTGTGTTAACCCTTTCACAGGAATAGAAGCAAAATGTAATAGTACATTTTCTCTTCAAAATCCCAATGGCGCTCCTTCTCTTCTGAGCATTGTAGTGCATCTGAAGAGCACTTTACATCCAGATATGAGGTATTTACATACTCATAAGAAATGGTGTTACAAAGTTTGGGAGGCTTTTTTCCTATTATCCCTTGTGAAAATGAAAAATTTGGGGTAACACCAACATTTCAGGGTAATTTTTTATTTTTATTTTCACATCCAATTTTAACGAAAATTTGTCAAAGACCTGTGGGGTGTTGAGGCTCACTATACCCCTTGTTATGTTCCGTGAGGGGTGTACTTTTCAAAATGAGGTCACATGTTTTTTTTTTTGCATTCATGTCAGAACTGCTGTAACTATCAGCCACCCCTGGGCAAATCACCAATTTAGGCCTCAAATGTGCATAGTGCGCTCTCACTCCTGAGCCATGTTGTGCGTCCGCAGAGCATTTTACGTCCACACATGGGGTATTTCCGTACTCAGGAGAAATTGTATTATACATTTTGGGGGTCTTTTTCTCCTTTTACCTCTTGTAAAAATGAAAAATACTTGGCAACACCAGCCTGCTACTGTAATTTTTTTTTACACTAACATGCTGGTGTAGCCCCTAACTTTTTCTTTTCATAAGGGGCAAAAGGTGAAAAATTCCCACAAAATGTGTATGGAAATACCCCATATGTGGCCCTAAACTGCTGCCTTGAAATACGATAGGGCTCTGAAGTGAGATAGCGCCAAGCCCATTTGAGGCCTAAATTAGGAATTTGCAAAAGGGGCAGACCCAGATACAAAGATGGCGCTCATCTCCACAAAAACCTTATGGCAGTGTTTCCCAAACAGGGTGCCTCCAGCTGTTTCAAAACTCTCAGCCTGCCAGGACAGTCAATGGCTGTCCGGCAATACTGGGAATTGCTTTTTTTTTTTTGCAACAGCTGGAGGCCCCGTTAGAAAACACAGCCGTATGAGATGTTTTTCATTTCTATTGGGGGGGGGGGGGGGGTGACTGTGTAGGGGTATATGTATATGTATTGTTTTACTTTTTAATTTGTGTTAGTGTAGTGTTTTTAGGGTACATTCACACAGGTGGGGCTTCACAGTTTTCCTTTGGGAGTTTGAGCTGAAGGGCCAGATATTGCAGAACTATACCGCCCAGCATCCCAGACTGTCTGGGCATGCTGGAAATTGTAGTTTTACAACATCTGGAGGGCTACAGTTTGAAGACCACTGTATAGTGGTCTCTAAACTGTGCCACTTCAGCTGTTGCAAAACTACAACTCCCAGAATGCACTGACAGACTGTACATGCTGGGAGTTGTAGTTTTGAAAAAGCTGTAGGTGGGGAACCACTGAGTTAGGAAACAGACTCTAGCTCAGTGATTCCAACCTGTGTGCCTCCAGCTGTTGCAAAACTACAACTCCCAGCATGTATGGTTTGTCAGTGCATTCTAGGAGTTGTAGTTTTGCAATAGCTGGAGACACACAGTTTGGAATAACTGAGTGAAGAAATAGACTCTAGTTCAGTGTTTCCCAACCAGTGTGCCTACAGCTGTTGCAAAACTAAAACTCCGAGCATGCACTGATAGCCAAAAGGCATGCTAGGAGTTGTAGCTATGCAACAACTGGGGTAGAACAAGTAGTAGTGGTCTCCAAACTGTAGCCTTTCAGATGTTGCAAAACTACAACTGCCTGGACATTTTGGGCATGCTGGGAGTTGCTGCAACATCTGAAGGGCCAGACATTGCAGAACTAAACCGCCCAGCATCCCTAACTGTCTGGGCATGCTGGAAATAGTAGTTTTGCAACATCTGGAGCGCTAAAGTTTGGAGACCACTGTATAGTGGTCTCCAAACTGTGCCACTTCAGATGTTGCAAAACTACAACTCTCAGCATGCCCAGACAGTCAGTGCATGCTGAAAGTTGTAGTTTTGCAACATCTGGAGGACCACAGTTTGGAGACCACTACACAGTGGTCTCCAAACTGTGGCCCTCCAAATGTTGCAAAACTACAACTCCCAGCTTGCCCAGACAGCCTTTGGCTGTCTGGGCATGCTGGGAGTTGTAGTTTTGCAACTTTTAGAAGGCCACAGTGAAGACTACTTACCAGCGATCTTCACCGCAGCCTCCTAAACCGCAGCAGTTTCCGTTTTTTCTGCCACCGCCCGATGTCTCTGCCGCTGCTCTGGTAAGCCGGAGCTCCCCCCACCTCGCCGCACTTGTTTCCCCCCCGCCCCCGCTCTGCCCAAACTTCACGGTGGACAGAGCGGAGGGAATTTAACTTTATTAGCCCGGAATAGCCGCAAATCGCTGGTCTGAATTGACTGGCGATTTGCCGCGCTCACCGACATGGGGGGGGGGGGGGGGGCTTGCGGAGGGCAATGCCATGGGATGCCTGCTGATAGATATCAGCAATAGTGTTGCTCGCGAATATTCGCAATTCGAATATTATTCGCGAATATCGCATATTCGCGAATTCACGAATTTCGCGAATATAGCGCTATATATTCGTAATTACGAATATTCGTTTTTATTTTTTTTATTTTTATTTTTTTTCTTCACAGTACACATCACAGTGATCATCCCTCTCTGCTTCCAGCTTGTGTGGTGTAAAGAAGGCTGTAATACTACTGTGTGAGACTGGCGTGCGAAAATTCGCATGTGCGAGAATTCGCATATGCTAATTTTCGCATATGCTAATTTTGTATATGCTAATATTCACATATGTTAATTTTCGCATACGCAAATATTCGCATATGCGAAAATAAATCGAGAATATAACGAATATGCGAATATTCGCGAATATATGACGAATATTCGTCCATATATTCGCGAATATTCGCGAATTCGAATATGGCCTATGCCGCCCAACACTAATCAGCAATCATCCCGGTCCGATCACCGCCCAGCGAGCGGTGGTGATCAGAAATATGGAGGGTTCCTGTAAGCCTTCCTTCCCCAACAGGTTAATCTTTGGAATTGTGAGGCCCTATGGTCTCCTCATGCTGCTGCCACCTCCAGGCTGTGTCATTGTTCCACCAAATAGTCTCCTTATGCTATTGGCCCCTTAGATTAAACTTTAAAAATGTTCCTGTATCTAAAATCTTCAGTTTAAAATTTATAAAATATATTTAATCCTCTAGGCTCTGTGATTGTGCCGGCATGTGACTCCTTGTTTGATTGGGCTTTGTGGTCATTACAGTATTAGTTCAAAGTAAATGTCGGGACATTAAACTTGGGAATCTAATATAAATCTTAAATTAAAATTTTAAAAAAATCGTTCTTTTCAAGACTGAGGCCCTATGGTTGTCGACGAATCCAATGAAACAGCATGGAGCGATAACAATGAACCATAACTGATGAAATGAAACATTCTCACTTTCACAGTCAGGGGGCACTGAGAGGCAAGGGCTGGAAAAGGTGGTATCTCACCTGGCGGAGGACCGCCAGCTCGATGCTTACCAGAATGGTTACTCAAAAAATGTAAATAAAGGCAAATAAAATAAAATAAAAATTTCTTTATTCTCTTAAATTTTGATGCTATATGGTCTCCCTGCTACCATATCCAGACGCTCTGCGATTCAGCCACTATGTGGTCTCCTCATGCTGCTGCCACCTCCATGCTGTGTCATTCAGCCACTATATGCTCTCCTCATGCTGCCGCCACCTTCACGCTGTGTCATTCAGCCACTATATGGTCTCCTCATGCTTCAGCCTCATCCAAGCTGTGTCATTCAGCCACTATATTCTGCCGCCAACTTCAGGTTGTGTAATTCAGCCACTATGTGGTCTCCTCATGCTACCACCAACTCCAGCCTGTGTCATTCAGCCACTATATGTTCTCCTCATGCTGCCGCCACCTCCACGCTGTGTCATTCAGCTTCATGGACTCCTCATATATGGTCTCCTCATACCATATATGGTCTCCTCCTACTGATGGTCTTCTCATACTGATCTCCAGGCTCTGTCACTGTGCCGTTCTGCGACAGTGATTCTAATAGAGACACCTCTGATCTGCATGTAATACTGAATAACAGTATTATTTCACTACCCAGCACACACTATGTGTGTTACAGCAAGGCAAAGTGTTCTATACCCCTATTGAGGCTCTCTGTAGGCCAGAAATAGACATTTGTAATAGTTATTCGCTGCAAATAAATTCATACCGAACCAAATTTTGGGGGAAAATTCGGCGAATCGGCAGAATCTAATTTTTCTAAAATTCGCTCATCTCTAATTAGAACCTTCACAATTTACTGTTCAGAATTAATATTTTCCAACAAGAAAATACTGTACGTTGTATTACTAATAGAAACTAGTGAGCATACTATACAATGGTATACAAAGGATACACTGGTTAAATGTTGCGTGATAGAATCACTTCAGCAGTATAGATATAATAAATGCATGCTATTTATTCTATGGTTACTGTAAATTATGTACTGTATATTAGCAACACAGATTAATTAAAAAAAAAACTAATTTTGGGAGCTATGGACAGTTGAATACAGTTTTAACATATATCCATCCAGGTGGGCCAGAAAAATTCAACACATGAAAGCCAGAGAGCTGGACTCGGGAATCTTCAGCTCTCCAATACAGATACATGTAGTGGCCATGTCGACCATTGTTTCAGGATAAGGGATACATTCTTCTATTCTGGAGTACTCCTTTTAAAAGCTATACATAATGTGTACATTACTACTCATTTAGTAAGGCTGTGTTAACTATGCATGCTGTGTTTATGTCTAACTTACACATTTTTATCTTCTTGAAATTGATATAATCACCTATGTAAACATAAACATTGACTTCTGTGGTGTAATGTAAAGATTAATTCTGTGTTTATGTGTGTAATTGTTTAACTGGGTTCCATTTTAAGTCTGCGGAGTTGTATATATGTCATTTAAAGGGTAAAAACATGCATTTTAAAAGTAAAGACAAATGCAGTGTGAACCTAGACTTGCTGTAGTTCTCTTTGCAGCCTTTTTTCAGTGTAACAGCTGTGTGGCCAGATCAATTAACCAAATTACTAATCTGTAGCTAACATATAACAATGGTATATCTCCTGGCCCAGCAGTTCCAGGCAGTATTAGCATATATTTTAGCATATGACCTAATTCACTAGTTATACAGAGCTCTGACCACATTTGTTAAACTGATTTGTATTGATCTGTAACTGTATGAACTAATTAGTTAACCTATTGAAATAGTTAAATAATTTTTTAAAGTGTGAACCAATTTTAAGGACCAACTCTAACATTTTTCTGTGACCAAATTGCAACCCTATTATGGTCTATATGAAGTGACCTTTTCAAAATGTTAATTATGTTTTTATTACATTTTGTTTAAAGAGGCACTGTCATTGTTGAAAACTTTTTATATGTCACATAACTAATCATATGATGGCTTTTTGCAATATAAATTTATTTAAAAAAATGTCAATTTTCCCCAGAAATTAAATCTAAAAATAGCCACCACTAGGGGTCGTCTGTCTTTAGCCAGACAGACTAGTGTTGATTTTGCAGGATACCAGATACCGGCCGTAAAGTGCGTATAGTAGATTTCAGCTGTATGCATACAGCTTATGCGCGGGCACGCACTGCCTGTGAAAGAGCGCAAGGAGAGCACGCACACACAGGCAGTGCGGGATACAGGCAGATCCCACCATTCCCCCCGGTTCTCAGCTGCGCCCGATTCTGTGTCCCAATACCCCCCTTCTCAGCTGTGCCGACCCTTTTCCTCACCCCCCTCAGTTGCGCCGGATCCTTTCCATCCACAACCCCTCCCGGTTCTTAGCTGCGGTGGACCCTTTTCCCCACCCCCCCTCAGTTGAGCCGGATCCTGTCCATCCACAACCCCCCCCCCCCCCACAGTTCTCAGCTGCGCCAGATGGATCCTGTTACCCCCCCCCCCCCCCGGTTCTCAGCTGCGCCGGATTGTGTTAACCCCCCACCCCCCGGTTCTCAGCTGCGCCAGATCCTGTAACCCCCCCCCCCCCCCCGTCCATTACCTCCTCTGTCCCGGTCTCGTTCCCGGTCTCCTCTGTCCCCCCGGCCAGTGCAAGAGGACACGAGAGAGATGAAGCACCATGCAGGACAGGTGAGTGTGTGTGTGTATGTATGTATGTATGTGTGTGTTTGTATGTGTATGTATGTATGTATGTGTCTGTATGTGTGTGTGTGTGTCTGTATGTGTGTGTGTGTGTCTGTATGTGTGTGTATGTATGTGTGTGTGTATGTGTGTGTATGTATGTATGTATGTGTGTGACTGTGTGTCTATATGTATGTATGTGTGTGTATGTGTGTGTGAGTGTGTGTGTGTGTGTGTGTGTGTCTGTATGTGTGTGTCTCTGTGTGCGTTAGGGAGTTGGGTTAACTGCAACCTAATGTGGGGGAACATACTGCCACCTAATGTGGGGGAACTGCCACCTAATGTAGGGGAACTGCCACCTAATGTGGGGGAACTGTAACCTAATGTGGGGGAACATACTGCCAACCTAATGTGGGGGAACTGCAACCTAATGTGGGGGAACTGCAATCTAATGTGGGGGAACTGCAACCTTATGTGGGGGAACTGCAACCTAATGTGGGGGAACTGCAACCTAATGTGGGGGAAACTATGCCAATGTGGGGGAACTGCTACCTAATGTGGGTAAACTGTGCTACTGTGGGGGAACTCTGATGCCTGTAGCTGCCGTGGGGGAACTCCGATGCCTCTACCTACTGCGGGAGAACTCTGATGCCTGTTGCTGCTGTGGGGGAACTCTGATGAATGTAGCTGCTGTGGGGGAACTCCAATGCCTGTAGCTATTGTAGGGGAACTCTGATGCCTGTAGCTATTGTGGGGGAACTCTGATGCATGTAGCTACTGTGGGGGAACTCTAATGCCTGTAGCTATTTTGGGAGAACTCTGATTCCTGTAGCTGCTGTGGAGGAACTCAGGTGCCTGCGCATACTGTGGGGGATCTCCGATGCCTGTAGCTGCTGTGGGGGAACTCCAATGCTTGTAGCTACTGTGGGGGAACTCTGATGCCTGTAGCTATTGTTGGGAAACTCTGATGCTTGTAGCTATTGTGGGGGAACTCAGGTGCCTGTGCCTATGGTGGGGGAACTCCGGTGTCTGTAGCTACTGTGTGGGAACTCGGGTGCCTGAAGCTACTGTGGGGGAACTCCGGTGCCTGTCCCTATTGTGGGGGAACTCCGATGCTAGCCAGTGACAGCTATGTTCATTAGCATTCAACTTTACTAGGAAAAGATAAAACAGATAGAAAACGTATTCATAAAAATACTGTACTTTTATCTATAAAATCCTTGAACTAATTTTATAAAGATCTATTCTTATATTTATACATTTTATCCTGTTATGAACTCACCATAATGTTTTAGGAATACTGCAGGCAAGCTCTAAGCATCTTCCTCTGTGTAACATGTACAGTATGAAACCAAAGAGGAAAGGGTTACAGAGTAGAGTTGGCTGACAGCTCATACTCGCTCCCGACTCAGAGCAGACACAGTGAGGGAGACAGACAGACACGCCCCCTCCAGCCATCAATGAAAAAGTAACTGAGCAACAGATAAATGCTTATATCTCTGGAAATAAAGATCCTAGAGACATAAAACATATATGTACACAATTAGGATTAGGGAGCGGGTAACAAATCACTTTTTTTTTTTTTTTTTTTAACTATGATAGGTACACTTTAAGTCCTTACAGGGGATTATTTCTCTATTGATTGCTTTTACTGTTAAAAGCTATGCATTGTTATCTTCAATAAATTTGGATAGTCTCCCAGAAGGCAGACCATATAGATGGATCTCAGAAGAAGGGCATGGAGGAAATAAGGAGACCTTCAGCTGCCATCTTAACTCATTGGACCCTTGAAATCATGCTGTGGGTTGTCTGATTAATTCCCCTGAGCCCTGCAGATACTGATCAGTATTAATCACAGCATCTGAGAGTTAAAGGGGTACTCTGGTGGAAAACTTTTTTTTTTTTATGAACTAGTGCAAGAAAGTTAAACATATTTGTAAATTACTTCTATTAAAATATCTTAATGCTTTCAGTACCTTTTAGCAGCTGTTTGCTACAGAGGGAAATCTAAAATTTTTTAATTTCTTTTTTGTGTTGTACACAGTGCTCTCTGCTGACACCTGATGCCCATATCAGGAACTGTCCAGAGAAGGAGAAAATCCCCATAGCAAACCTATGCTGCTCTGGACAGTTCCTGACACAGACAGAGGTGTCAGCAGAGAGCACTGTGGACAACACAAAAAAGAAATTCAAAAAGTAAAGAATTTCCTCTGTAGCATACAGCTGCTAAAAAGTACCAAAAGGATTAAGATTTTTTAATAGAAGCAATTTCTAAATCTGTTAAACTTTCTGGCACCAGTTAATTTAAAGAAAAAACGTTTCCACCGGAGTACCTCTTTAAAGGGGTACTCCGCCCCTAGACATCTTATCCCCTATCCAAAGGATAGGGGATAAGATGTCAGATAGCCAGGGTACCGCTGCTGGGGACCCCCTGGATCTACCATGCAGCACCCACCTGTAGCGGCTTCCGGAACCGCTGGAGGTCCTCAGGCTGAGTCCATCTCGACCACCGGGATGGAAGATCGTGATGTCATGACTCCCCCCCCCATGTGACATCACACCCCACCCCTCAATGCAAGTCTATGGGAGGGGGCGTGACAGCTGTGGGACCCCGGCAATCTTACATATTATCCCCTATCCTTTGGATAGGGGATAAGATGTCTAGGGGCAGAGTACCTTTTTAATGACAGACATAAGAGTAATCACTGATGTTATCCATTATCCATAAGGGCTTAGCTGCTTGAAACAGCTTGTTCCAATCACTGTGTCAGGAACTGTGGTGATCACAGGATCACATGTATGTTGCTGTGCACCAAGTACCAGGGCATCTCTCCCTGTCACCATGTTGTCACACTGCACAATTATGGCCCAAAGCTGTCTGTAAACAAGAGCTGATCTTGATGATCCAGACTTGCATACATAGACTTCAGAAGGCTCAATCGCTGGGTCACTTGTGCAGCCCTTTCCTGCAAACAGTTGTTTGGTTATATGTGTGGCAAACGGCTGGTGATTTTTTAGCACATCAAAATAATCTTATTGTTAGTCCTATTACACAGGGTGATACCTGCAAGTTTGGCCAACAATCTTAGGCTGGGTTTCCACATGGTAGTTTTTTGGAAAACTGCCACTGTATTTTTTTTAGCTAAAGGCAGAAGTGGATCCAACAAGAAGGAGAAGTATAAGTTATTCCTTCATATTTTCCATTCCATTTAAACCCATTTCTGTCTTTGGCTCAAAAACTGTGGTGGCAGTATTCCAAAAAAAAAACTGCCAAGTAAAAACCCAACTTTACTGAGAAACTGAACATCAAGAAACAGATGCAACATTTGTTAGCAAAAAGCAGCCCGACAAATCCATAAAAGCTTGACTATAAAAGGCATTAAATAGAATGTTTTATCAGACAATTACCTATTATTTTTATCAAGAATTTATGTTAACCGTATTTTTATTATCTATATTTTAAAATAATCTTAAAATCTTGCAGTTGGAATTCTGGCCACTAAGCAGTCACTTTCTGTTCTGTATAGAAGAGACATCAGCGCAGACAGGATCAGACCATTCACAATAGCTATTGCCCAAAGTTGAGCCCTCACCCTCTCTAACAATCCACACTAATTTCTGCATGGGTCACTGAACATGCTAAAAAAACACTCCACAAAACATGCTGAAAAAATTTCACAGACGCCAACAGTGTCATATCCCTAAATGCTGTGCAGACTGCTCAGGTATAATGACTGCCCCATTATAATGCACACAATATCATATGTAAAAGAATACAATCAGAAAATACCATTGTTTTGTGGTTATTGCCTTCTTGACCACTGTTAATTTCAATTTTGTCTATTTTGTTATTATATTGAGGTCATGCATTATTGCTCCTCAACGACCTGCCTGATATCTTTAGATCGCATTGTCTATGTTACCTTGATATGCCGCTGTTGTAAACTGTGTTTTCTTTGTCCTCTTTTTTTTTTTTGTTTTCTTTTTGTTTCTCTGTTTTGAAGCAAACAATTTCCAATAAAAAATAAATAAATATATATAATAGAAATAGATTAGAAAAAATAACTTGTTTCAGTATCTGGCTCTACTACTACATAATGTTATTGTGTATACACAGTTAAATGGAATTTAGAAACTCTAATAGAAAACACAGAAACAACTAATAATGTACTACTAATGTATGTAAAAATCTCACGTACAGCTATTGTGATCATGCTTTCTGCTTTGTAGCATTTGTCAGAATTATGTATTGATATCTTTTTGTGTTATCATAAATATAGCTCAACATTTCAATTCACAGTCTACAGTCTATTTTTCTCATTCTACTTTAATTATAGCTGGCACCATAGCAGACCTATATGTTATTTTCTCAGTGTAGTAGTTTTAATAGAATAGAAAAGTGAAAACCCCAAACTGTGCAGAATGTTCTCATCTCTATATGCTACAGTAAACATAATAAAGAGGCATAGTGTGATTTCCTGTACAAAAAAAAGTAAGGACTAGAAAAATAAAGCATTTAAGTTTTTATATTTTACAACTTTCACACCACAAGAACAGTATTAAAACACGTTTTATTGGTAATGTGACATTTTTCTGTTGTTCTGAATTTCAAGAATCCATCTCACATAAATATCTGATAACACAATTCAGTTACAATTTCATACACATAAGAGCACAGCTTCCCCCCACCCCCAGGGGATTTTCCACAAAATATTAGTTGTTATAAGTCACAGTGGAAATTCTTATTGTTTGCACGTGTGAAACAGGCTCAATATGATCATGGAGAGGCGATGTGTCAGCACTCTTCAATACAAGTTAAGAGAGTTCAGAAACAACGCATTTGGCTTTACAATACATGTAATTAAATGGAACTGATAGTATAACTCACTTCATTTGTCATTCCCTATAAAATCTCATAAACCTTATAATGATTCGGTTAAGTACTAGAAATCAGAAGGTTCATTATAATACACTGTCAGCATCTGAATTAATTGAAAAGAAATTTCAATCATACTTTCTTGTTTTATTTGTTTTGGAAATAATGTCCCAGATTTACCAAATGTTAACAAAATATTTTCTGTGAGAATTTTTTCTTTTATTCCCTAGTATTTAAATATCTCTCTGGTTGATAAATGGACCTAATAGAATAACATTGTCCATCGATTGCTCAATGCATTCTTTTCATATAGTTGATACATTAGCATCATTTAATAGCTGCTCTTGTTTCAATCTTATTTTCATTCATTGGTATAAACAATATCCAATACAAAGAATTTAAAGCTCAATAACACTTTAGAATGTAGCTTTTATCTGCCTCATGCATTTAGGTAAATCTACAGCAGTATTTTGTATGTCGACGTGTAGGAATTGTACTGAGTCTTTGATTTTAAAGCTAAAACCTTGGCCAAATTGAGGGCATAACTAGAAGGGGCACTGTGATTACAATGATATCCAATGACTCACAGATGATGTCTTCTTGGACTTGCTCTCTTTCCTTCGTTTTTTTTTCCTGTGGAAATTCAGCATTCTGTAAAATTTAAAGACCTTTCTTCAATTTTGCAGAGTTCCGCAGCAAAATCCCTTTAAAGACAACGGGGCTTTGTATTTCAGCAGAATTCTGTGTTTTGAGAACACAAAATTCCTCCAAAATTTCAGTGCAAATCTGGTGAAATTCCGTTCAGCGAACTTTGTCTAGCGGTATTGCTGATATTCCGCCATGTAAACCGCCTTAGGCTCTGCTCATTTCCAAAACCCTCCTTAGCGGCAATGTGCGGTATTAACCCTTTAGAAGCGGCGGTCAAAGCTGACCGCCACTTCTAAAGCGAAAGTGAAAGTGACCCGGCTGCTCAGTCGGGCTGTTCGGGACCGCCGCGGTGAAATCGCGGCGTCCCGAACAGCTGACAGGACATCGGGAGGGCCCTTACCTGCCTCCTCGGTGTCCGATCGGCGAATGACTGCCCCGTGCCTGAGATCCAGGCAGGAGCAGTCAAGCGCCGATAACACTGATCACAGGCGTGTTAATACACGCCTGTGATCTGTGTAAAAGATCAGTGTGTGCAGTGTTATAGGTCCCTATGGGACCTATAACACTGCAAAAATTTTTTTTTTAAAAAGTGTTAATAAAGGTCAGTTAACCCCTTCCCTAATAAAAGTTTGAATCACCTCCCTTTTCCCATAAAAAAAAAAAAAACAGTGTAAAAAAAAAAAAAAAAAAACATATGTGGTATCGCCGCATGCGTAAATGTCCGAACTATTAAAATATATCATTAATTAAACCGTACGGTCAATGGCGTACGCGCCAAAAAATTCAAAAGTCAAAAAAAGCGCATTTTTTGGTCACTTTTTATACCATTAAAAAATGAATAAAAAGTGATCAAAAAGTCCGATCAAAACAAAAATCATACAGATAAAAACTTCAGATCACGGCGCAAAAAAATAGTCCTCATACCACCTTGTACGTGGAAAGTAAAAAAGTTATAGGGGTCAGAAGATGACATTTTTAAACGTATAAATTTTCCTGCATGTAGTTATGATTTTTTCCAGAAGTGCGACAAAATCAAACCTATATAAGTAGGGTATCATTTTAACCGTATGGACCTACAGAATAATGATAAGGTGTAATTTTTACCGAAATATGCACTGCGTAGAAACGGAAGCCCCCAAAATTTACAAAATGGCATTTTTTTCTTCGATTTTGTCGCACAATGATTTTTTTTCCATTTCGCCATGCATTTGTGGGTAAAATGACTAATGTCACTGCAAAGTAGAATTGGCGACGCAAAAAATAAGCCATAATATGGATTTTTAGGTGGAAAATTGAAAGGGTTATGATTTTTAAAAGTAAGGAGGAAAAAACGAAAGTGCAAAAACGGAAAAACACTGAGTCCTTAAGGGGTTAAAAATCATAACTCTTTCAATTTTGCACCTAAAAATCCATATGATGGCTTATTTTTTGCGCCACCAATTCTTTGTAATGACGTCAGTCATTTTGCCCAAAAATCTATGGTGAAACGAAAAAAAAAAATCATTGTGAGACAAAATTGGAAAAAAAACGCAGTTTTGTAACTTTTCGGGGCTTCCGTTTCTACGTAGTACATTTTTCGGTGGAAATTACTAGTGTTGAGCGGCATAGGCCATATTCGAATTCGCGAATATTCGCGAATATATGGACGAATATTCGTCTTATATTCGCGAATATTCGCATATTCGTTATATTCTCGTTTTATTTTCGCATATGCGAATATTCACGTATGCGAAAATTAACATATGTGAATATTAGCATATGCACGATTAACATACGCGAAAATTCGCATATGCGAACATTAGCATATGCGAATTTCCGCATGTGCGAATTTTCACATGTATGAATTTTCGCATATGCGAATTTTAGCACGCCAGTCTCACACAGTAGTATTACAGCCTTCTTTACACCACACAAGCTGGAAGCAGAGAGGGGTGATCACTGTGATGTGTAATGTGAAAAAAAAAAAAAAAAAAAAAAAAAAACGAATATTCGTAATTACGAATATATAGCGCTATATTCGCGAAATTCGCGAATTCGCGAATATGCGATATTCGCGAATAATATTCGAATTGCGAATATTCGCGAGCAACACTAGAAATTACACATTATCTTTATTCTGTAGGTTCATATGATTAAAATGATACCCTACTTATATAGGTTTGATTTTGTTGTACTTCTGGAAAAAATCATAACTTCATGCAGGAAAATGTATACGTTTAAAATTGTCATTTTCTGACCCCTATAACTTTTTTATTTTTCGGCTTATGGGGCGGTAAGAGGGCTATTTTTTTGCGCCATGATCTGAAGTTTTTAACAGAAGTTTTTGCATTGATAGGACTTATTGATCGCTTTTTATTCATTTTTTCATGATATAAAAAAATGACAAAAAAATGCACTATTTTGTACTTTGGAATTTTTTTGGCGCGTACGTCATTGACTGTGCGGTTTAATTAATGATATATTTTTATAATTCGGACATTTCCGCACGCGGCGATACCATATATGTTTATTTTTATTTACACTGTGTTTTTTTTTATGGGAAAAGGGGGGTGATTCAAACTTTTAATAAGGGAGGGGTTAAATCATCTTTATTCACTTTTTTTTCACTTTTTTTTTGCATTGTTATAGCTCCCATAGGGACCTATAACACTGCACACACTGATCTTTTACATTGATCACTGGTTTCTCATAGGAAACCAGTGAGCAATGATTCTGCCGCTTGACTGCTCATGCCTGGATCTCAGGCACTGAGCAGTCATTCGGCGATCGGACAGCGAGGAGGCAGGTATGGACCCTCCGGCTGTCCTGTAAGCTGTTCGGGATGCCGCGATTTCACCACGGCTATCCCGAACCGCCCACTGAGCTAACCGACACTTTTTACTTCACTTTTAGCCGCGTGGCTCAGCTTTGAGCGCGCGGCTAAAGGGTTAATAGCGCGCGGCACCGCGATCTGTGCCGCACACTATTAGCGGCGGGTCCCGGCTTCACTATGACGCCGGGCCCACCGTGATATGATGCGGGGTCACCGTGGGACCCCGCGTTATATCACGGGAGCGGGACCAAGGACGTACTCATACTACCTTGGTCCTTAAGGGGTTAAACTTCATTTTACAGCGTTCCAGGCTATTGGAGACCTAAACTGGCAGATCCACATGTGAGTACATGGGGCAGGGGATTATGGTAGGGCAGGAAACAGCGGCGGGAATGAAGGTAGGCGGGATGACCCTGAATCACATGTGAGATTCAGCCTATCAGTATTCATTGACCCCTGTGATGTCACAGCCCTATATAATCGGCAGCCATCTTGCCTCTCTTCATTTTGTCTATGCACTCAGAGATAGAGAGAACGGGACTGTGTGAGTCTGACTAGCTTATACCACAGCGTTACACTGCAACTGCTAGTCATATCAGCATTAGGGAAAGGCAGGAGTGCAGAGTGCTGTGCTGTTACACTGAAAAGGATCATTGATTGCTAAACCTCCTATTCACGTTATTGAGCATTGCAGCAGAGAGGGGCAGATAGCTGTTAGCTGCCTCATACAGATCAACAAGCTGCCTGAACTTTATCAACCATCTTATCTCCTCATTTTTCAATGCAATTCAGTATTTTTTTTTTTGCTCCACAAATCATATGCTGCTTAGAATTGTGTGACAGAGTGCAATTTAGGGTTTAATCCCTGTAATTTTTTTTTGTGCTGCTGCACTGTTGGGTCCTGCTGCTGTTCACAAATATGTTATTTTTCAGCGGACTGTAGTGCATGGGTCTGCCCTCATAGGTGCATAACACATGCCTATATCAAAGCAGTCTACTATACTGTATCTGTAACAAGTCTAGATACAGGGAAAGTCCTGAATCCTGGCAAAAGTAATCACCTGCTGGTGTTTAAAAAAAATACTTTTTCTGCGTATAGTTGCGCATATTATTGTCCTCATCAGTGCATACCGCATAGATAAATCCAAGTATTGTACCATTTTGTACCTGTTAATTTGTCATGTGGCTACATACTGTCAAAGTCCAAACAATAGAATAGTATTCACTGGCTGGTGTTTTAACAAAAAACAGAGTTTTTTCTGCGTATAGTTGCGCATATTACTGCCCACATCAGTGCATACCGCATGGGTACATCCAAGTATTGTACCATTTTGTACCTGTTAATCTGTCAAGGGACTACATACTGTCAAAGTCCAAACAATAGTATTCACCGGCTGGTGTTTAAAAAAAAACTGAGTTTTTTCTGCATATAGTTGCGCATACTACTGCCATCATCAGTGCATACTGCATAGGTACATCCAAGTATTGTACCATTTTGTACCTGTTAGTATGTCAAGGGGCTACATACTGTCAAAGTCCAAACAACACAGACTGACTTTTTTTTTTCTTATAGTTACGCATATATAACTGCCCTCATCAGTGCATACCGCATAGGTACATCCAAGTATTGTACTATTTTGTACCTGTTAATCTGTCAAAGGGCTACATACTGTCAAAATCCAAACAATAGTATTCATCGGCTGGTATTTAAAAAAAAAACAGAGTTTTTTCTGCGTATAGTTGTGCATATTACTGCCCTCATCAGTGCATATCGCATACGTACATCCAAGTATTGTATCATTTTGTACCTGTTAATTTGTCAAGGGGCTACATACTGTCAAAGTCTAAACAATAGTATTCACCGGCTAGTGTTTTTAAAAAAACTGTGTTTTTTCTGCGCATAGTTGCGCATATTACATTACTGCCCTCATCAGTGCATACCGCATATGTACATCCAAGAATTGTACCATTTTGTACCTGTTAATCTGTCAAGGGGCTACATACTGTCAAAGTCCAAACAATAGTATTCGCCGGCTGGTGTTTAACCCCTTAAGGACACAGCCCATTTTCACCTCTAGGACGCAGCCCTTTTTTGCACATCTGACCACTGTCACTTTAAACATTAATAATTCTGGAATGCTTTTACTTATCAATCTGATTCCGAGATTGTTTTTTCGTGACATATTCTACTTTAACATAGTGGTAAATTTTTGTGGTAACTTGCATCCTTTCTTGGTGAAAAATCCCAAAATTTGATGAAAAAATTGAAAATTTTGCATTTTTCTAGCTTTGAAGCTCTCTGTTTGTAAGGAAAATGGATATTCCAAATATTATTTTTTTTGGATTCACATATACAATATGTCTACTTTATATTTTCATCATAAAATTGACATGTTTTTACTTTTGGAAGACACCAGAGGGCTTCAAAGTTCAGCAGCAATTTTACAATTTTTCACAAAATTTTCAAACTCGCTATTTTTCATGGACCAGTTCAGGTTTGAAGTGGATTTGAAGGGTCTTCATATTAGAAATACCCCATAAATGACCCCATTACAAAAACTGCACCCCCCAAAGTATTCAAAATGACATTCAGTAAGTGTTTTAACCCTTTAGGTGTTTCACAGGAAAAGCAGCAAAGTGAAGGAGAAAATTCAAAATCTTCATTTTTTACACTTGCATGTTCTTGTAGACCCAATTTTTGAATTTTTACAAGGGGTAAAAGGATAACATTTATACTTGAATTTGTAGCCCAATTTCTCTCGAGTAAGCACATACCTCATATGTCTATGTAAATTGTTCGGCGGGCGCAGTAGAGGGCTCAGAAGCGAAGGAGCAACAAGGGGATTTTGGAGAGTACGTTTTTCTGAAATGGTTTTTTGGGGGCATGTTGCATTTAGGAAGCCCCTATGGTGCCAAAACAGCAAATAAAAAAAACATGGCATACCATTTTGGAAACTAGACCCCTTGAGGAACATAACAAGGAATAAAGTGAGCCTTAATACCCCACAGGTGTTTCATGACTTTTGCATATGTAAAAAAAAAAAAAAAAAATTTTCACTAAAATGTGTGTTTCCCCCCAAATTTCACATTTTTGCAAGGGTTAATAGCAGAAAATACCCCCCAAAATTTGTAACCCCATCTCTTTTGAGTATGGAGGTACCCCATAAGTTGACCTGAAGTGCATTACGGGCGAACTACAATGCTCAGAAGAGAAGGAGTCATATTTGGCTTTTTGAGAGCAAATTTTGCTCCGGGGGCATGTCGCATTTAGGAAGCCCCTATGGTGCCAGGACAGCAAAAAAAAACGACATGGCATGCCATTTTGGAAACTAGACTCCTTGAGGAAAGTAACAAGGGATAAAGTGAACCTTAATACCCCACAGGTGTTTCACGACTTTTGCATATGTAAAAAAAATAATTTTTTTTTTACCAAAAATGCTTGGTTTAGCAAAAATTTAACATTTTTAAAAAAGGTAATAGCAGAAAATACCCCCCAACATTTGAAGCCCAATTTCTCCCGATTCAGAAGACACCCAATATGGGGATGAAAAGTGCTCTGCTGGCGCACTACAGGTCTCAGAAGAGAAGGAGTCACATTTGGCTTTTTGGAAGCAAATTTTGCTCTGGGGGCATGCCGCATTTAGGAAGCACCTATGGTGCCAGAACAGAAAAATAAAAACACATGGCATACCATTTTGGAAACTAGACCCCTTGGGGAACGTAACAAGGGGTAAAGTGAACCTTAATACCCCACAGGTGTTTCACGACTTTTGCATATGTAAAAAAAATATATTTTTTTTTTACACTAAAATGCTTGTTTTCCCCCAAATTTTACATTTTTACAAGGGATAATAGCAGAAAATACCCCCCAAAATTTGTAACCCCATCTCTTCTGAGTATGGAAATACCCAATAAGTGGACGTGAAGTGCACTGGGGGCAAACTACAATGCTCAGAAGAGAAGGAGCATCATTGAGCTTTTGGAGAGAGAATTTGGCCATGTGCATTTCCAAAGCCCCCCGTGGTGCCAGAACAGTGGACCCCCCACATGTGACCCCATTTTTAAAACTACACCCCTCACGGAAGGTAATAAGGGGTGCAGGGAGAATTTACACCCCACTGGCATTTGACGGATCTTTGGAACAGTGGGCTGTGTAAATTAAAAATTTTATTTTTCATTTTCACAGACCCCTGTTTCAAAGATCTGTCAGACACCTGTGGGGCGTAAATGCTCACTGTACCCCTTGTTACATTCCGTGAGGGGTGTAGTTTCCAAAATGGGGTCATATGTGGGTATTTATTGTTTTGCACTTATGTCAGAACCGCTGTGAAATCAGCCACCCCTGTGCAAATCACCAATTTAGACCTCAAATTTACATGGTGCACTCTCCCTTCTGAGCCTTGTTGTGCGCCCGCAGAGCACTTTGCGCCCACATATGGGGTATCTCCGTACTCAGGAGAAATTGCGTTACAAATTTTGGAGGCTTTTTTTCTTTTACCGCTTGTGAAATTTGAAAGTATGGGGCAACACCAGTATGTTAGTGTACAAAAATGTTTTTTTTTTACACTAACATGCTGGTGTAGACCCCAACTTTACCTTTTCATAAAAGGTAAAAGGAGAAAAAGCCCCCCAAAATTTGTTAGGCAATTTCTCCCGAGTACGGCGATACCCCATATGTGGCCCTAAACTGTTGCCTTGAAATACGCCAGGGCTCCAAAGTGAGAGCGCCATGCGCATTTGAGGCCTAAATTAGGGATTTGCATAGGGGTGGACATAGGGGTATTTTACACCAGTGATTCTCAAACAGGGTGCCTCCAGCTGTTGCTAAACTCCCAGCATGCTTGGACAGTCAATGGCTGTCCGGAAATGCTGGGAGTTTTTGTTTTGCAACAGCTGGAGGCTCCGTTTTGGAAACACTGCTGTAGGATACGTTTTTCATTTTTATTGGGGGGGAAGGGGTGGTGGTGGTGGGGGGGGGGGGGGCAGTGTAGGTGTGTATATGTAGTGTTTTACTCTTTATTTTGTGTTAGCGTAGTGTAGTGTTTTTAGGTTACATTCACACTGACGGCGGATTACACTGAGTCTCCCGCTAGGAGTTTGAGCTGCGGCTGCTGCAGCTCAAACCTGAAGCAGGGAATTCACTGTAATCCGCCGCCAGTGTGAATGTAACCTGTACATTCACATGGGAGGGGGGGGGCAAAACTACAACTCCCAGAATGCACTGACAGAACGTGCATGCTGGGAGTTGTAGTTTTGCAACAGCTGGAGGCACACTGGTTGGAAAATACTGAGTTAGGTAATAGAACCTATTACCTAACTCGGTATTTCCCAACCAGTGTGCCAGCAAACTGCTGTCTGAGCATGCTGGGAGTTGTAGTTTTGTAATATCTGGAGGGCTACAGTTTAGAGACCACTGTCAGTGATCTCTAGCCTGAACCCCTCTAAATCTTGCAAAACTACAACTCCCAGCATGCCAACACAGCAAACAGCTGTCAAGGCATGGTGGGAGTTGTAGTTTTGCAACATCTGGAGGGCGACAGTTTAGAGACCACTCTCTAAACTGTCGCCCTGCAGATGTTGCTAGGCAACAGACTCTGGACACGCGGCGTCATACTTACCTCCACCGCCGCCGTGATCACAGCCGCCGCCGCCGCCGCCGGGTAAGTGATCGCCGCCGCCGCCGCTACTACACGGTTCCCCCCGCTGTGCCCGGACACCGATGGGCGGGCATAGCGCGGGGAACCGAACTTTAACCCCCCCGCCCCCAGTCTGCTATTGGTCGGCCGCTCCGCCGATCAATAGCAGGGATAGGAGGGGTGGCAATCCTGCCACCTCACTCCTATCTCTTCAAGGGGGATCGAGGGTGTCTTGGACACCCCCGATCCCCCTTATTTTATCGCGGCGCCGCGATTGATGGGCAGGGGGAGAGCGCTCCCCCTGCAAACACCATAGATGCCGTGATCAGACTGATCACGGCATCTATGGGGTTAATGCTGCCGGGACCGGCGCGATCGCGGCCCCGGCAGCTGCGGTGGGACTCCGGCTGTGATTGACATCTGAGTCCCACCCGCGATCTCCTGCGCTGCCCGCGGCAGAGCAGGAGATCGCTTGGACGTATGCATACGTCCATTTGCGCGAACGTGTAATTCGCCTGGACGTATGCATACGTCCAATAGCGGGAAGGGGTTAAAAAAAAAAAAAAAGATTGTTTTCTGCATATAGTTGCGCATATTACTGCTCTCATCAGTGCATACCGTATAGGTACATCCAAGTATTGTACCATTTTGTATCTGTTAATCTTTCAAGGGGCTACACACTGTCAAAGTCCAAACAATAGTATTCCCCGGCTGGTGTTTTTTTCTGCGTATTGTTGCGCATATTTCTGCACTCATTAGTGCATATCGCATACATACATCCAAGTAGTGTACCATCTTGTACCTGTTAATCTGTCAAGGGCCTACATATCGTGAAAGGACAGCCATAAGTAATCACCTGCTGCTGTTCTACACAAATACTGTTTATGTTTAAAGAGTAGTGTAGCGTATTGTAATACCCTCATATACGCACTATGTCAGGCAGAGAAGTGCCAGGATGTGCACAGAGGAGTGGCAGAGGCCTAAATACTTCAGGCAGAGTTGGCAGCAGACTAGGGGCGAGTGGCAGCAGGAGTCGCAGCGAAATACCTGAGCTCCCGTTATCAGCCAGCGGTCGTGTCTCCACCAGCAACCCATCTGCCATCGTCGATTGGTTAACACGCTCATCCACATCATCACAAGTGACATCTGACAACAGTCGATGGATTCCTCAGATACAACCCTCAGTTGGCATGGCCCGGGAGCAGTCCCTGTCCTCCCATTACCTTTGTCCTATGCTGTTACCTATCCTAGAGAAGTATGTTATGCTGTGGGTTCAGCTCCACTATTTAGTGAGGACGATCTAACAGAGGACAGTCAGCAGCTACTGGACAGCCAAGAAGGGGAGGAGACATGCGCCGCTTGCTCCGCTAGGCGGCCAAGTAGTGATGCGGAGAGTGACGTGGGAGGCGGTGTTGCAAGGGTTCAGGGTCCTGAAGTAGACACTGTTGGGGATCCTGAGGAGGACATCAGTGACGTGCACACACCTGTTGATGATGATTAAGCCGATCGCAATTGGGAGCTGGGTGCAGAAGGGGCTTCATCATCATCAGGAGAAGAGAGTTGCAGGTTGCCCTTGAGGCAGCAAGGCGGTAGCACGGTTGTCAGTGTGGGGGCAGGAGTGGAAATTCAGGAGCCAAACGTGCCTGGGGGAGACCACTTGCTTTGCCGCAGCCTACCTTTCCGGGAGGTAGCTGAACAGGGATTCTTGTAGACGGCACCAGTAGCAGTCAATTAGTGCGGACTGTAGGTGGGAAAATCAGCTACTCGGCGGTGTGGAAGTTTTTCATCAGGCATCCGGAGGAGGTTAACGTAGCCACATGCAAGATCTGTCGGCAGAAGGTGAAGCGTGGCCAGGGACCCAATGTCGGCACCACATCCCTGCATCAACACATGCTTCGCCACCATAAAGCGGCCTTGGAGAACCGTGGCTCCGATGTAGTGGTCCAACCTCCTGCATCACCCAGTGGCCATCCGCTCCCTCCTTCATCCAGCCAAGGCTCCAAAACCTCAGCCAAAGGGAGCTGTGTGTCAAACCCTCCTTCTGTCGCTCCAAATGCTCCTGCTTCTCCTGCTTTTAGTCAGCCATTCCGACAACAATCCATCGGCGAAGCCATGTCCAAGAGACAACAGCATGCGCCCACTCATCCAACGGTGCAGAAGTTGAATGTGCTCCTGTCCAAGTTGCTTGTGCTGCAGTCCCTCCCTTTTAAAGTGGTAGACTCTGCACCTTTCAGAAAATTTATGGCTTTTGCCGAGCCGAGGTGGAGAATCCCAAGCCGTCATTTCTTTGCGAAGAAGGCAGTACCAGCGGTGCATAAGCTTGTACAAGAGAAGGTGGGCCAGTCCTTGAGCCTTTCGGTGTGTTCAAAAGTGCACGACAGCGCCGACTTGTGGAGCTGTAACTACGTGCAGGGACAATACTTGTCTTTTACGGCCCACTGGGTAAATGTGGTTCCTGCACAGCCACAACAGCAACTTGGACACCGCTTCCTCCTCCACGCTCTCGCTCTCAGGCAGTTTGTCCTTTTACAGTGTGCGACGCCGCCTCCTCATCCTCCACCGTGTCCTCGGCCTCCACTGCACGTCCAAATCTCTCCCTTCTTCGTACCATATGTGTAGGGCACGGCGGTGTCAAGCTGGTTTGCCTTGGCGAACGGAGTCACACAGGGGAGGAACTGCTCAAATTAATTTGGAAAGAAATCCGAGTATGGCTTACTCCACAAAATCTGGAAATGGGAACCATGGTGACCTACAACGGGAAGAACATCGTGTCCGTGCTGCGACAGGGAAGTGTGAAACATGCGCCCTGCATGGCACACGTGTTGAATCTGGTTGTCAAGAACTTCCTCAAGTCTTCACCCCATTTGCAAAACATCCAAAAAATGGCAAGTAAACTGTGCATGCACTTCAGGCACTCGTACACCGCCAAGCACACCTTCCTTGAGCTGCAGCGTCAGAACGGTATCCCATAGCATAGTCTTATTTGTGACGTTGCCACGTGTTGGAATTCCACCCACCATATGTTGGACAGACTATACGAACAAAGAAAAGCCATCACTGATTTCTTGATGATCCAAGCAGATAGGACTACTCCCCTGTGTAACTTCAATGTGAACCAGTGGCAGCTCATTGGTGACACCTGCCATTTGCTGAGGCCCTTTGAGAAAGCCACATTATTTGTAAGTTGCCTGGATTACACTATGAACGACGTAATTCCACTCCTACATTTCCTACAACAAATGATTGAAATGATGGCTGGTCACGGCAATGGAGACGTTGCGCCTACATCTCAAGACTACATGAGCCCTGTTGGGGCTGAACTGGAGGAGGAGGGGCAGAGCGGAGCACAGTTTAGGTTGGATGAGATGGGCGGTATTTCTAGTCAGAGGAGAGGAGGAGCAGGAGCAGCCAGAGCTCGAGGGTTATGAGGAAGGCGAGACAGAGGACCCAGACACACCGTGGCAGTATGTAGTGGAGATGGAGGCAGGTAGTCCCTCCGAGTCACTGGCGCAAATGGCACGATGCATGCTCGGTTGCTTGCGTAGTGACCCCCGAATTGTCAAAATTCGTCAGGGGGATAACTTCTGGTTCTCCACCTTATTAGACCTTTGCTACCGTCCCAGAATGGGGGCCTTTTTTACACCCACTGAGAGGGAGGACAAACTGACCTACTACAGAGAGATTCTACGTACTTTATTCCCTGGTTGGACTTGATGGACGTATGTCTTTTTTCAACCATACTAACTATGTAACTATGTACTCAGTTGGCCGATGCCTATCGGCCACATGGTCCATCCACTCGCAGGTCTGACTCGGGGGGGCCCTCTGCGCTCACCTTCCACTGCCACGGTGCTGGAGAGGGGAGGGGTGGCAGAAGCAGTAACAGCTCAATCAGCAGCAGCCCGAGTCTACAGTCGCTGATGAGTAGCTTTCTTCACCCACATAGTGAAGCAACTCATCAGCAGCAGGTAGACATGGAGCAGGAACTGAACCAGCAGGTGGTGGCATACCTTGACATGGCCATGCCAACAACCATTGAAGATCCTCTGGACTTCTGGGCAGCCAAACTTGATTTATAGCCGCAACTAGCAGAGTTTGCCACGGAAAAGCTGTCCTGCTGGCCAGTAGTGTGCCATCAGAGCGGGTGTTTAGTGTGGCGGGGGCCATAGTCACCCAAGGCGAACTTGTCTGTCCACAAAAAATGTGGAGGGACTGACGTTTGTCAAGTTGAATCAGGGATGGATCAGCCAGGATTTCCAGCCACCAATGCCAGATGCCTCAGAGTAGATTGACCATGCTGCTACAACAACAACACTTACCAATTATGGTTATGAAACCCTCTTGGGTTATCAATTAGGGTTATGAAACCCTCTTTGGTACTGTGATTGCCTACTTCTGGCTTATCCTGTGTCTTTCAAGAACTACTTGCCTCATAGATGCTTTGGGCCTTGGGCCTTTAATTTTTGGAAGTTTAGCAGTAGCTAAATACATGCTTAATGCAAATTTCAACATTGATCTTTAAATGTAAGGGGTTATGAAACCCTCTTGGGTACTGTGAATGCCTGCTCCTGGCTCATTCTGTGTCTTTCAGGAACTACTTGCCTCACTGATGCTTCTGGCCTTGGGCCTTTCATTTTTGGAAGTTTAGCAGTAGCCAAATACATGCTTAATGCAAATTTCAACATTGATCTTTAAATGTAAGGGGTTATGAAACCCTCTTGGCTACTGCGAATGCCTGCTCCTGGCTCATCCTGTGTCTTTCAGGAACTACTTGCCTCACTGATGCTTCTGGCCTTGGGCCTTTAATTTTTGGAAGTTTAGCAGTAGCTAATACATGCTTAATGCTAATTTCAATAATGATCTTTAAATTCTCGGCGCTCTGCCAGGGCCGTCGACTACCCCGCCGCGGGCCATCCGAGCACCTCACTAAACCATATAATCGGTAGTAGAGACAGGCAGTGTGAACAAAGTGTGAACCACACTTGGTTGGAATTCTTTTTTCATGGCAAATTATTGCAATCCCCAATCCCTATCACGAACGGGGTTGAGCGGGTTACCCGCACTTGTCGGTGAAGGATAGACACACGCTGGTCCGTTCAGTGTAGCGCTCTTGCAGCCCCGGACATCTGAGGGCATAATACACCTGTTATTGCTCGATCTCACGATTGATCATGCAATGTAAGGGGTTATGAAAGCCTCTTGGGTACTGCTGATGCCTACTCCTGACTGCTCCTGTGTCGTTCAGGAACTACTTGCCTTCATGATGCTTCTGGGCTTGGGCCTTTAATTTTACGATTGGTGAAATAGATACATACATGCTTAATTAAAATTTCAACATTTATGGTGCAATGTATGGGGTCATTAAACCCTCTTGGGTAATTTTTTTTTCAAATTTTATGATAATTTTCTCAGTAATAAACTTGAATGTTCAAGAATAATAACCATTACACCATTGGACGCTTGTTGTGTGTGATTCTTTAATTAAAATTGTCAAAAATAATACGGAGAAGGATGAACTCTGCTTCTTTATTTCAGAAAACATTACTTTAGAGAAGAATATCTTTTTGTGGTCCACCGTCCTGCATAATAGAGTCTTCTGGACTCTTGGATATGCGCTTCTTCTTAAACAAGGGTAAAAAAAAAAAAAAAGGAACGGTCATGGCAATGGAGACGTTGTGCCTACATCTCATGGCCACATGAGCCCTGTGGGGGCTTGTTGAATTTGGTCCTTCATGCCCACATGCTGGGGTCCGGGACCCTCAAAGTTTGATTTAAATTTCAAATAAAAAAAATCAGACATTTCAATGTTCTCCTCATGCATCAGCCAACTCCAAGCTGTGTCAGTCAGGCAATATATGGTTTACTGATGGCGCTGCTGGGCCTGGGACTGGGAATTTCAAATTTTCTCATAGGTAGAACGCGCTATCCAAAAGTCTTCTTCATAAATTTCTAGAATTGTGTTTTTTTTTGGGGGGGGGGTTGTGAAGCCCTGCTGTGTACTCGTGCATCAGCCAACTCCAGGCTGTGTCATTCAGGCAATATATGGTTTACTGATGCCGCTGGGGCGCCTGGGTCTGGGAATTTCAAATTTTCTCATAGGTAGCACCCACTATCCAAAATCTTTTTTTTTTTAATTCTAAAATTGTTGTGTTTTTTGGGGGGGATTGTGAAGCCCTGCTGTTTACTCGTACATCAGCCAACTACAGGCTGTGTCATTCAGGCAATATATGGTTTACTGATGGTGCTGCTGGGCCTTGGTCTGGGAATTTCAGATTTTCTCATAGGTAGCACCTGCTATCCAAAATCTTTTTTGAAAATTTCTAAAATTGTGGTGTTTTTTTGGGGGGATTGTGAAGCTCTGCTGTGTACTCCTATATCAGTCAACTCCAGGCTGTTTCATTCAGGCAATATATAGGTAGACCCCGCTGTCCTAAATCTTCTTAAAAAATTTAAAAAAAGGTTGTTTCTTCTTAGGTATCGTGAAGCCCTGGTGTGTACTCCATGCTGCTTCCTGCTACACTCTGTCAGCCCATTGGTCCTGTGACAGTGTGCTACTCCGCCTCCACATCCTCCACTGTGTCTTAAGCCTCCACTGCCCGGAAAAGTCTCAGTGGCCCTTCTGCATACCATGTGTGCAGGGCACGGCGGTGTCACGCTGTTCTTCACATGGTTTGCCTTGGCGAAAAGTCTTGGAAACAATGGCAGGTCAGGGCAATGGAGACGTTTCGCCTACATCTCACGGCCACATGAGCCCTGTGGGGGCTTGTTATATTTGGTCCTTCGTACCCACACGCTGGGGTCCGGGACACTCAAAGTTTGATTTAAATTTCAAATTAAAAAATGATGGCACTGCTGGGCCTGGGTCTGGGAATTTCAAATTTTCTCATAGGTAGCACCCGCTATCCAAAATCATTTTCAAAAATTTCAAAAATTGTGGTTTTTTGGGGGGGATTGTAAAGCCCTGCTGTGTACTCTTGCATCAGCAAACTCCAGGCTGTGTCATTCTGGCAATATATGGTTTACTGATGCCTCTGTGGGGCCTGGGAATTTCAAATTTTCTCATAGGTAAAACCCGCTATCCAAAATATTTTTCAAAAATTTCTATACTTGTTGTGTTTTTTTGGGGGGGATTGTGAAGCCCTGCTGTGTACTCGTGCATCAGCCAACTACAGGCTGTGTCATTCAGGCAATATATGGTTTACTGATGTTGCTGTGGGGGCTTGTTGGATTTGGTCCTTTGTACCCACACAATGGGGTCCGGGCCCCTCACAGTTTGATTTAAATTTCAAAGTAAAAAATCGGACATTTCAATGATCTCCGCATCCATCAGCCAACTCCAGGCTGTGTCATTCAGGCAATATATGGTTTATTAATGGCGCTGCTGGGCCTGGGTCTGGGAAATTCAAATTTTATCATAGGTAGCACCCGCTATCCAAAATCTTCGGTTTAAATTTCTAAATTCATCTTTTAATCTTAGGGATTGTGAAGGCCTAGTGCCTACTCATGCTGCTGGCAACTCCGGGCTGTGCCATTCATCCACTATATGGTCTCCTCATGTTGCCAACACCTCCACGCTGTGTCATTCAGCCACTATATGGTGTCCTCATGCTTCAGCCTCATCCAAGCTGTGTCATTCAGCCACTTTATGGTCTCCTCATGCTGCCAACACCTCCACACTGTGTTATTCAGTCACTATATGGTCTCCTGACACTGATGCCACCACCAGGCTCTGTAATTGTGCTGCTGTGCGGCAGTGATTCTAAAAGCAATGCCGGGAATCTGCATGTAATTCTGAATAACAGTATTATTTCACTACCCCAGCACACTCCATATGCGTTTTAAAACACAGCAAAGTGTTCTATACCCCTATAGAGGCTGTATGTAGGCTAGAAATAGCCTTTTTTAATATAGATTCGCCGTGAAAAATTTTGGATCAAAACAAACTTTTTCGGAAAATTCGGCGAATCGGCTGAATCGAATTTTTCAAAAGTTCGCTCATTTCTAAGCAGTTAAACAAAAACATATGTTAATATAGAGATCAGGATCTACAGTATATCTGATGTTTGTGTATTTTTTAGGATTTTGGGAAAGCTAACCAATGAATTTTACAACTGTGGAAATACTTAATATTTCTTCACATTATTCTTTAACAATAATGTAATTTCATAGACCTCTCTATAAGTGGCCTTTAGAGATGAGCAAATCGAATCGGACAAATTAAATGAAAAATTTGTTATGAATTAAATGAAAAATTCAATTCGGACTGAATCCGAACTTCGACTCGATTCGAAATAATGAATTTCTTAACCCCTTAAGCCCATTTTAACTTTAAAGGGTTACTCCGGTGAAAACCTTTTTTTTTTTTTTAATCAACTGGTGCCAGAAAGTTAAACAGATTTGTAAATTACTTCTATTAAAAAATCTTAATCCTTCCTGTACATATTAGCTGCTGAATACTGCAGCAGAAATTATTTTCTTTTTGAAACACAGAGCTGTCTGCTGACATCACGAGCACAGTGCTCTCTGCTGACGTCTCTGTCCATTTTAGGAACTGTTCAGAACAGCATATGTTTGCTATTGGGATTTCCTTTTATGCTGGACAGTTCCTAAAATGTACAGAGATGTCAGCAGAGAGCACTGTGCTCATGATGTCAGCAGACAGCTCTGTGTTTCAAACGGAAAATAATTTCCACAGAAGTATTTAGCTAATAAGTACAGGAAGGATTAAGATTTTTTAATAGAAGTAATTTACAAATCTGTTTAACTTTCTGGCACCAGTTGATTTAAAAAAAAAAAAAAAAAGTTTTTCACCGGAATACCCCTTTAACCTGTTGGGGACGAAGGGCGTATGCATACGCCTTGCATCCTGGGGGGTCATTACCTGGGGGACCCCCCCCCCAATGTCGGCAATTGGCGCAAATCGCAAGTGAATTCACACTTGCGATTTGCGCCGATTCCGGGTCATTACGGGTCTATGGTGACCCGGAATATAAGGGGGATCACAGGTGACACCCACGATCCCCCTGAAGCGATAGGAGTGAGGTGGCATGGGTGCCACCCCTCCTATCCCTGCTATTGGTGGTCTAGATGCGACCACCAATAGCAGATAGGGGACGGGGGGGTTTACTTTTGTTTTCCCCATCCTGCCCACCCACAATAGGCGGGCCAGAACGGGGAAAACGGCATGCTGGGAGTTGTAGTTGCGTGCCTCCAGCTGTTGCATAACTACATCTCCCAGCATGCCCTTCAGTGATCAGTACATGCTGAGAATTGTAGTTTTGCAACAGCTGGAGGCACACTGGTTGGAAAATACTGAGTTAAGTCACAGAACCTAACTGAAGGTTTTAAAACCAGTGTGCCTCCAGCTGTTGCAAAACTACGACTCCCAGCATGCACAGTCTGTCAGTACATGCTGGGAGTTGTAGTTTTGCAACAGCTGGAGGTACACTGGTTGGAAAATACTGAGTTAGGTAACAGAACCTAACTGAAAGTTTTCCAACCAGTGTGCCTCCAGCTGTTGCAAAACTACAACTCCCAGCATGTACTGACAGACCGTGCATGCTGGGAGTTGTAGTTTTGCAACAGCTGGAGGAACACTGGTTGGAAAATACTGAGTTAGGTAACAGAACCTAACTGAAGGTTTTCCAACAAGTGTGCCTCCAGCTGTTGAAAAACTACAACTCCCAGCATGTACTGACAGACCGTGCATGCTGGGAGTTGTAGTTTTGCAACAGCTGGAGGCACACTGGTTGGAAAATACTGAGTTAGGTAACAGAATCTAACTGAAGGTTTTCCAACTAGTGTGCCTCCAGCTGTTGCAAAACTACAACTCCCAGCATGCACGGTCTGTCAGTACATGCTGGGAGTTGTAGTTTTGAAACAGCTGGAGGTTTGCCCCCCCCCCCCCCCCCATGTGAACGTACAGGGTACATTCCCACGGGCGGATTCACAGTAAGTTTCCTGCTTCAAGTATGAGCTGCGGCAAATTTTTCGCCGCAGCGCAAATTCCTAGCGGGAAACTCACCGTAACACGCCAGTGTGAATGTACCCTAAAAACACTACACTACACTACATTAACACATAATAAAGGTTAAAACACTACATATACACCCCCTTACACTGTCCCCCCAATAAAAATGAAAAATGTAGTGTACAGCAGTGTTTCCAAAACGGAGCCTCCAGCTGTTGCAATACAACAACTCCACGCATTTCTGGACAGCCACCGACTGTCCAGGCATGCTGGGAGTTTAGCAACAGCTGGAGGCACCCTGTTTGGGAATCACTGGCGTAGAATACCCCTATGTCCACCCCAATGCAATCCCTAATTTAGTCCTTAAATGCACATGGTGCTCCCTCACTTCAGAGCCCTGTCGTATTTCAAGGAAACAGTTTAGGGCCACATATGGGGTATTTCCGTACTCAAGAGAAATTGCACTACAAATTTTGGGGGTCTTTTTCTCCTTTTACCCCTTATGAAAAGGAAAAGTTGGGGTCTACACCAGCCTGTTAGTGTAAAAAAAAAATTTTTTACACTAACATGCTGGTGTTGCCCTTTACTTTTTATTTTCACAAGAGGTAAAAGGAAAAAAAGACCCCCAAAATTTGTAACGCAATTTCTCCTGAGTAGGGAAATACCCCATATGTGGGCGTAAAATGCTCTGCAGGTGCACAACAAGGCTCAGAAGTGAGAGAGCACCATGTACATTTGAGGCCTAAATTGGTGATTTGCACAGGGGTGGCTGATTTTTACAGCGGTTCTGACATAAACCCAAAAAAATAAATACCCACATGTGACCAAATTTTGGAAGCTACACCCCTCATGGAATGTAACAAGGGGCACAGTGAGCATTTACGCTCCACAGGTGTCGGACAGATTTTTGGAACAGTGGTCAGTGAAAATGAAAAATGATTTTTTTTTGTTTGCACAGCCCACTGTTCCAAAGATCTGTCAAACGCCAGTAGGGTGTAAATGCTCACTGTACCCCTTATTACATTCCGTGAGGGGTGTAGTTTCCAAAATAGGGTCACATGTGGGGAGGGCGTCCACTGTTCTGGCACCACGGGGGGCTTTGTAAACGCACATGGCCTCGACTTCCATTCCAAACAAATTATCTCTCTAAAAGCTCAATGACGCACCTTCTCTTCTGAGCATCTGAGAATTTTTTTTTCATTTACACATCCGACTTTAACAAAAAGTTGTGAAACACCTGTGGGGTGTTTAGGCTCACCGTACCCCTTTTTACGTTCCTTGAGGGGTGTAGTTTCCATAATAGTGTGCGATGTGGGGGGGGGGGGGGTTTGCTGTCCTGGCACCATAGGGGCTTCCTAAATGGGACATGCCCCCCAAAAATCATTTCAGAAAAACTCACTCTCCAAAATCCCATTGTTGCTCCTTCGCTTCTGAGCCCTCTACTGCGCCCGCCGAACACTTGACATACACATATGAGGTATTTTCTTACTCGAGAGAAATTGGATTACAAATTTTGAGAGTACTTTTTTCCTTTTACCCCTTGTAAAAATTCAAAAACTGGGTCAACAAGAACATGCTGCTATTCCTGTGAAACACCTTAAGGGTTAACACACTTTGAAGGGTGT